>NW_022589722.1:26255684-26425162 GCF_004348235.1 Phoca vitulina | reverse complement strand
GAGAGCATGAGAGGGGGGAGCATCAGAGGGAGAAGCAGACTTCCTGCTGAGCAGGGAGCCCGATGTGGGACTCGATCCCGGGACTCCAGGATCATGACCTGAGCTGAAGGCAGTCGCTTAACCAACTGAGCCACCCAGGCGCCCCTGCCTTTTTCCTTTTTTTTTTTTTAAGATTTATTTATTTGAGAGAGAGAGAGAAAAAGCAAGTGAGGCAAGAAGGAGAGGGAGAGAAATCCTCAAGCAGACTCCCTGCTGAGCACAGAGCCCTACAAAGGGCTCTATCCAAGGACCCTGAGATCATGACCTGAGCTGAAACCAAGAGTAGGATGCTTAACTGACTGAGTCACCCAGGCTCCCTTTTTCCCTTTTTTTAGCATGTTATTTTTACAACTGCATGTGAATCTACAATCATTTCAAAATAAAAAGGTTAAGTTAAAAAAAAAAACAACCAATAATCGGGGCACCTGGCTGGCTTGGATGGTGGAGCATGCAACTCTTGATCTCAGGGTTGTGAGTTCGAGCCCCACATTAGGTGTGGAGATTACTTAAAAATAAAATCTTTAGGGACGCCTGGGTGGCTCAGTCGTTAAGCATCTGCCTTTGGCTAAGGTCATGATCCCAGGGTCCTGGGATCGAGCCCCACGCTTCTCCCTCTCCCACTGCCTCTCACCCTGCTTGTGCACGCGTGCACACTCTCTCTCTGTCAAATAAGTAAATAAATAAAATCTTTAAAAAAATAAAATAAAATCTTAAAAAAAAAACCCTGCAATAATCTATTTTATTTGAATAAAAAATATGAAATGGATCTGGAAGTCAAATGTGTGGTCAAGGCAGCGATGCTTCCTGAGTTCAGAAGATCACACTGTTAGGTGTCACCCCAGGAGCTCTGATTCCTCCATGAGAACCCTCATTCCCCAGACAACCCCATTCCTCTCTACTCCTCTGGCTCATGTGCTCCCACACCTGGAATGCAAATCCCTTCTTTTTCTTTTGGTTCTAATCAAGGCCTTCAAATAGCCAAGAAATTTCCCCTGGGTCAGCTCCCGATTCCCTCTACACTTTTTTTTTTTTTTTTTAAGATTTTATTTATTTATTTGAGAGAGAGAATGAGAGAGAGAGAGAGAGTTCCTAGAACATGAAAGGGGGGAGGGTCAGAGGGAGAAGCAGACTCCCTGCTGAGCAGGGAGGCTGATGCGGGACTCGATCCCGGGACTCCAGGATCACGACCTGAGCCGAAGGCAGTCGCTTAACCAACTGAGCCACCCAGGCACACCCCTCTACACCTCTTTCTTATTGCTGACACCTCCGTGTTGTGTGTGGTGGCACAGAAGGAACCACATATGAATATGCAGGCTGCCCAGATCAGCCACAGGAGTAGAACAAAATCCTCAGAAACAAGCTACAAATGGACAACTAAGAGGTTTCAGGGACTCTCTAGTTTTACCTCTGCAGGGGGCTATGAGATGGCGTGAAGAAAGAATATAAGAGAGGTGGTCAGGGGAGACTCCAAAGAGTAAGAATTTGTTTTCTCCACTTCTCCTGGGGCTGAAAGTGTCTGGATTATTAGATATGAGTCATCCTGCCTCCTGGCTACACCTTAAAATGGGAAAAGAGATGGATGGGCCAGGACACCTTAATTTCAGGACACTAGCCATTGAAATCCTTCCACTAAATCACCCCTTATATGGACTCCATGCTCACCAAGCAACACACAGGACACCTAGAGGAAGGACAATTTTGGGGAGAATATCCATTAGAGCAAGGGGCAGCAGGAAAGTAGACAGGAGGAGTCAATAAACAGGGTAAGAATTTAGCCAAAATCTTCACTTAATTATACTATCTCCAAGAGAAAACTAGCAACAAGTTTGCATTTATGGTGGCTCAGTCAGTTAAGCATCTGCCTTCGGCTCAGGTCATGATCCCGGGCTCCTGGGATCGAGTCCCGCATTGGGCTCCCTGCTCAGCAGGGAGCCTGCTTCTCCCTCTACCCCTTCCCCTGCTCGTGATCTGTCTTTCGGATAAATAAAATCTTTTAAAAAATAAAAATAAAACAAGTTTGCATTTATAGATTTCCTGAGCACTCAACGGGTATAGGAATATGGCTCCTGAGACCTTGGCTGGACTCTGGAGACCTGACTTAGGAACATAGGTAAGAACTACTGTCAAGTAATTCATACACCTAAAAGAAGGAAACAAGTGCCCTGAACAAAAGGAAACTACATGCTGTGGTGTGTCACAGGGAATGGTGGAAGACTTAGAATCTTCTGGAACACAAGACAGGTGTCAACAGAACAGGGTGGGGGGGGGTGCATGAGGTGGGAAGGGCAGGAAACGGGACGCTTTAGAAGGATGCCGCCATCATCGGGAAACCTAAAGCTTCCCAGAAACAGCCAGGCCTTTTTGCTAAAAGCATATCTGGTGGGGCTTCTGAGTTAAAATTTACAGTTCGCTTTCCCCTCCATGCCCGCCTTGGCTTTACCTTTTTCATTCATTTTATTTGACGTGCTCCGGGCCTTTACCAAATTAGACCAACGAGTCCAGTCTTGAAAAGCTAACAACTGCTCTCCAAACATACCAATTTACCTTTTCCTAAAACAAAGCCTTTAAAAGGGAAGGGAAAGTGAAGAAAGAGAGCATGTTCACGATGCCTGCCAATTCTTTTGGCCAACTTGGGGTTTCCGCAATTAAGCTTTGCACTGTTGTACGTGCATCTTTTGTTTAAAAAAAAAAAAAAAGATCAAAGGAGAAGGGACATGAAACACTGAGCATCACAACTAAGCCTTAAAGGTGCTGTAACCAAAAGGTAAAAAAAATTTCCAGGAAGATGAAATGATTTAAGTGAACACTTGAACAATAAGTTGTGTGCACACATATTCACAAAACTATTCACTGCCTCCAGCAGGGTAGATTCAAAGAGTCTCTCCCTCCCTCTTCTAAGTCACTCTAAAGCTGACAGTGTGATAAAGGCTTCCCAGTAGGTGGGGGTGAGGAGGGAAGGGGGCTCAAACCTCACCCCTCCCTCAAAGGAAGAGAAACCACATCTGAATGCATACCCGCTGGCGTACTCTCAATCTTCGCCCCTGGTCATACTCAGGATTCTGGCTTCGGCTCCAGGACCCCTGTGGCCTGTCCACAGCTATCAAGAGTTTGGGCATCCTTCAACAAGGATTCCTCACTACACATTCCATCACCCCCAAGTAGCCAGTATAGAGAGGCAAAGGTCAGGAGGTCAGAGCATTCAAGCTCGGGCATGTTAGATGCCCTACTGAGGCAGCTTCTCAATGCCATCCGTTGTAAGCTGTATCACAATTGGTGCTAATCAAGTTCCTAAGTTTACAGTTGATTTTTTAAAAATAAAAGGTCTCCCTCTGTAATAAAATGTATTTTTCCCCCTGCATTTACGTAGTGTCCCCCATAGGACATGCCTTATTCTGGGGACTCAGCATACAGGACAAAAAGACAGAAATGGTACTTACACTCCAGTAAGGGAAACAACCAGTAAAGCAGCAGACCAACAAGTAGTATGATTGCAGTTGTGATCAGTACTGTGAAGAAAATTAAGTAGATAGGGTAATGAGACAGGGCAGAGAATGGGCTCTTTTGGAAAAGGAGAAGGAAGGCTTCTTAGGAGGTGACATGTGAGGCCTGAATGGTAAAAAAAAAAAAGCCATGGAGGGTGTGGGGGGAGCGATCTAGGGAGGGGCAAGAACCAGTCTGAAAGGCACAGTGAGAAGGTCTGTGTGGCCACTCTTGACACTCATGTACTCAGCCCAAGTCTGCAGGGTGAATGGCAGAAGAGGAGGAGCTGCTAGTGGTGGGAAGAGTCCGTGGACAATGCCTGAACAACACAAACCTGCCACCATGTCTGGGGTTCTTCCTGTCCTCCCACCACAAAGCACCTCCAGCCTTCCGTCCACATTCCCAAGCCTGGTCCTCTGCTTAGTTATCCCCACCTCCAGAAATGCCCTTCTTGCTCTCACGTCCCCTCCTCTCCAGCTGCAGTTTCCCAGTTCAAGTCTCACCTCCTCCTCCCCCTTCCCGTTAGATCCAATGGAAGGACTCCTGAGGGCCCAGAGCACTTAGTCATTTTTGTAAGCAAATACTGACTGTCCTACTAAGTGCCAGGCATTATCCTTGCCCTGGGGATATGGAGGTGATCTAGGCACAGGCTCTGCCTTCAAGGGGTTTGGCCTGGTCTTCCAGGGAGAGGAAGTGGTAAACACACACTTTCTACACAGTGGGGTAATTGTAACAATAAAGTTCATTTGACTTTTAATCAGATAACTGCCTCTGACAGCAACTTAACTCTTCCGTGGGTGCAGATGATGTCACCTGCCCAGATCAGCCTGAAAACAAGAGCTAGGTAAACCTGTTTCCTGGAAGTCCTAGGAGGTCGAGTTTAAGCCTGTTGTTCCTTAAACATATCCCAGTTTGGACAATGAGCTTGCCTTACCCATCAGGATCAAGCCTCCACTCCTGAGCCTGGTTCCTAAAGCCTGCTGTTCATGTGGCCTCGACTTACATCCTTGTCTCCTCTACCACACCTCCCTGTACAAAGCTTCACTTCCAGTTACCAGAACCCACCGCCACCTCTGACACCTCACGCCTTTCCTCTGGCCCCCTGTGCCACCCACGCTTGGTCCAGGAATGGCATTCAACAAATGCTGGTTAAAACAAAGAAAGAAAGGGCTGCCCATCCACCTGCACCTGCAGTTAACTCTCTTGCCTGCAAAAGCTTTCCTGGCAGCACCTCCCTGCTGCTCAGCATTCTATTCACTGTCCCTTAGTAATCAATAAGGCGCTATGTAATAGGACTTTTTAAAAGATTTATTTATTTATTTGAGAGAGAGAGAGAGACAGGGAGAACATACGAGTGACGGGAGAGGGAGGGGGAGAGAATCTTCGAGCAGACTCCCCGATGAGCACGATCCCCCGACCCTGAGATCATAACCTGAGCCGAAATCAAGAGTTGGACGCTGAACTGACTGAGCCACCCAGGAACCAGGCTGCAGTCAGCTTTCTTAAAGCAACAATGATTCGGATGTGTAAGTTCCAAGGACTGGCTCAGAAAGAAATGTAGCCACACTGCATTCTTTCCTGACACTGCCTTCTGCACGGTAGGTTCACAGCCCTCACCGGCACTGACATGGGAGGCAGGGTGTCTAGAGCCCTGGGCAGGCCACTCACCGGGCCCTGGATCACACCTCTGAGAGAGGGAACTGGGCTAGATGATGTCAGGTTCCCTTCAGCCCTAACATTTTATGGTGAGTTTAGAGCACCAGTAAAATCCAGTTTCAATAAAAGAATAATCTGGAAAATACTATGTGGGACAAGTATAAAGAAACAGGCTCAACTTTTTATTGTTAACTCCAAAAAGTAGATGCCAATAACGCAGTGACGGAACACAAGCAGCAGTAAAGAAAATGCTTCCACAGCCAGAAGGGATTTCCAGAGTATGCTAATGGACTCCCAGGAAGGACATGTGTGGGGTATACCTAGCTAAGGCAGAAAGATTCACCCCTGCGGCAAGACAGCTTGAGATGGTCTAGCAGAAAGGCAGGCAAAGACACTGCAGTGAATTAAGAGAAAGTTTTAGAATGTTCATGTTGTAACAAAATCTCCAATTTGAGACTAATGGCAACTCAAAGAAAGTGAGATAACTTCATGTTTATGTTTTAAGGAAGGGGTGGTAATACAGAAACCACAATAGGAATTAGGCTTCAAAGGGGTTTCCACATGCTTTTCATCCAAATATTACAGAAGGGAACAATCTAACATACCATGACTTTCAGTTTAATAAGTGAACCTTGGGGCACCTGGGTGGTGCAGTCGGTCGAGTGTCCGACTCTCGATTTCAGCTCAGGTCATGATCTCAAGCCCCGTGTTGGGCTCCACGCTCAGCGGGGGGTCCGCTTAAGACTCCCTCTCCCTCTCCCTCTGACCCCCACCCCGCTCTCTCTCTCTCAAATAAATCTTAAAAAAAAAAAAAGACTCTCTCTCTCTCTCTCAAAAAAAAAAAAGTGAATCTTTTCTCATGGTTTGGCTCCTTGTCAGTATTTTTACTGAAGTGACCTAACTCAAAGCAAGACTCATAGTAACCTAACTCACTTTCTCAAAAATTTTTACCTTGTAATAAAAATCGATTAAGATATCATTAAGATATCAACAAGTGGTCCCTTCCTACACTCAACAAATATTTATTTTACAATATCCCTGTTCATTCAGCAACTATTTACTAAGCATATACAATGTGCCAGGCACTGAGGACACAGCAGTAAGAAAAGAAAGAAGGACAAAACCCAACATGGGCTTAGCCCTGCCTTCGTGAAGCTAGGCGTAGTTGGGGAAAGAGACATTCATTAGAGAGAAACTCATGGAAACGTCCACCAAGGCTGCGGTAGGCGCTGTAAGGGGCACAAAGTACTTTGTGTGCATGCGCTGGGGGTGCAGACCTGTCAGGGAGGGAGAGGGGTGCTCGTGAGGAAGTTATAATTAAACTGAGACTAAAGGAAGGAGGTGCTAAGGACGCAGGGGGTGGGAGAAGGAAGGGCTCTAAGCAGAGGGAAGAGCATTGGCAAAGGGGAAGTGGAGTGTGAGAGGAGACGGAGTAGCAGATGAGCCCACCCAGCCGCTGCCCTGCAGGCCCTGTGAACAAGTTTCTTTTTCTGCAGAGCATAGGAATCCACTGCTGGGTTTAAGTGGGAATAGGAGATTTCTATTTCAAAAAGGTCACTGGAAGCAGAGAACGGTACACGTGTACAAGCAAAGCTCGGGGGCAGTCCATGCGCATACTGCTGGGTCTGTTAACTTTACTAGTACAGTCAAGGTCCAGGGAGGAAACAGGACACACATCATTTTAACAGAGAGGTTTTAATATAAAGAATGGTTAACTAGGTATACAATTACTGACTAGTCACTGCAAAATCAAAAAGAAAGAGAGAGAGTGCACACTAATGCCCTGCAGAGACAGCAGCTGCCCGAGGCTGGGGAACAAAGGGAGGAAGTTCTGCCATGGACCTCTGAGCAGGGGGCTTTGGTGGGGTGCCCACACCTCGGGGGGTGCAAGAAAGCCGGTCCTGCAAGTATTGGAAAAACTGGGAAATGGACTGAACTGCTGCTATAGGAAGGAAGTGCTGCCGCTGGAGCAAAGCGGTATTATTGCTCAAGTGACCCTCTTGGGAAAAGGAAACAGACAGGAAGAAGCCAGTTCCTTCTTCCTCCTCTGGCCCCGCAGTGGCCCTCGCACACCCCTGCTGACAATGCCTAACAGAGCCAGAAGCGGGTGGTAGAGCCCCAGCTTTACCACCACCAAGAGTAGAGAAGGGTGAGCTTGGGGCTGAGAAACAAACACTTAATAACTGACAGACCACAAAAAAAGTGCCTAATACAACTTGTACCAGCCAGTGGTCTTTTCCAACACAGCTGGATGACTCACAGACCAAAGGTATTAACTCTCGGATACCAGTGATCGTTAAGACACACCAGTATTTTAGGTGCTGCTAAGAAAAACTGCCACCCATTAGATGCACTCAATGCTAAGTCTCCATGAATGGTAAGATGCATCCGTATTTCCAAGATGTTAGAGGGTGAAGAAAAAAATGTGTATCTCAGAATTGACAAAACAGGTAAGTATTCTTTAGCAATATGTCAAATTTAATCAAAACAAGTCATTTCTGTAGAAAATTATTACTGAAGAAACCAGATAAAAAGGAAATACTGAAAACCAGGAGCTCTAAGAGGGATTTGCTTTACTCCATTTTTTTGGTTTGTTTTAACTTTTTATTTTGAGATCTATAGATTCACACACAGAGATCCTGTATACCATTCACTCAGTTTCTTCCAGGGGCAAGTCTTACATGATTACAGGAGAACATCACAAACAGGAAATTGGCATTGATGTAATCCACCAATCTTACTCGGATTTTACCAGTTTTTACGTACTCATTTGTGTGTGTGTGTATTTAGGTCTCTGCCATTTGTCGTATGCGGATTCGTACAACCATCACGCCACAGTCAAGGTACAGAACAGCTCCACCAGGAGAGTCCCCGTGCCACCTACCACAGCCATGGCCATCTCTCCCTTACCAGTACCTCCCTGTGTTATTTTTAAGGCAAAGAGCTTATATATTACTCTATCACTATTAGTCATATGAATTGAATTTTCTTCCGTATTTAAAGAGCAATTAAAGGGGCGCCTGGGTGGCTCAGTCGTTCAGTGTCTGCCTTCGGCTCCGGTCGTGATCCCAGGGTCCTGGGATCGAGCCCGCATCGGGCTCCCTGCTTGGCAGGAAGCCTGCTTCCCCCTCTCCCACTCCCCCTGCTTGTGTTCCCTCTCTCGCTATATCTCTGTCAAATAAATAGAATCTTTAAAAAAAATAAAGAGCAATTAAAGAATGCAATCTCAGTTGGCTTTAGGTTAGTTATTCCTATACAGTAATGCACTGCCAAGTGGGTAAAGACCTCTCCAGAAAAGGAAATCTCATTTTTCAAGGAAGAGATGGTACCACAACCCCACCATATACTGGTCCTATGATCCCTGCACTCCCAGGTTCTCCCCTTCTCCTCCTGAATCACTGCAACATTGAATGTGAGCTGCTATTATTATCCTTGTGATTGCTATTATTAGCCTGATTATGTCTCTCATGATCCAGTTTTGCCACCCTTTGATACTTTCTTCACAGAGCAGCCAGAGTGATTTTTATAAAAATAAAATCCGGGGTGGGAGGATGGGTTAGCCTGGTGATGGGTATTGAGGAGGGCACGTTCTGCATGGAGCACTGGGTGTTATGCACAAACAATGAATCATGGAACACTATATCTAAAACTAATGATGTAATGTATGGGGATTAACATAACAATAAAAAAATTAAAAAAAAAATCCAAACATGCCTTTGCTTGCTTAAAATCCCTCCAACTTTCCAGACCAAGCCTCATTTCCGGAGCCTGCCATTCGGAGCTCTTTGAGGCCTGGCACCCGTGGCTCTCTAACCTCTCCATCTCCAGAGCAGGAAGCCACTCGCCACCTCCTTCTCCTGTACCAACTCCTCATACCTTTCAGACTTGGGGTGCTGCCTCCTCAGCAAAACCTCCCTGATGCCCTTCACTGTAGGCTTCGTGTCCCTTCACCATGTGGGCACTCTCTTCTTTATTGTGAAAAATTATTTGTGACATAAAATTCACCATTGTAACTTTTTTTTTTTTAAGATTTATTAACTTATTTGACAGAGAGAGAGGGAGAGCGCACAAGCAGGGGGAGCGGGAGAGATGCAGACCCCCCAGCAAGCAGGGAGACTGGACGCGGGGCTGGAACCCAGGCCCCTGGGATCACAACTGAGCCGAAGGCAGATGCATATCCGACTGAGCTACCCAGGCGCCCCCATTGTAACTATTTTTAACCGTACGATTCAGTGGCATTAAGTACTCTATTCAGTTTTAACACAAGTTTATTACTCTAGATGCAGCAGGCACTGAAATATATAAGTTTTCCACAGAGCAGGAGAAGGAAACTATCAAGTTATAAATTAGAGAAGACATGGTCTCATTTAATAGGAAGGGTTAAGCTATTATTAACAGTTAAGACCCGTGCTGTCCAGTATGGTGGCCACTAGCCACACGTGGCCATTTACATTGACTAAAATTAAATAAAATGTGAAAATTAGTTTCTCAGTCGCACCAGTCACATTTCAAACGTTCAATAGCCACATGTGGCTACAGGGCACCACACGGGACAGCACAGATCCCGAGTATTTCTATCACTGAAGAAAGTTCTACTGGACAGCACTGCTAAAGACTATTTTTAAAAGAAACGAGAAATACCCAGCTTGTGAAAGGCAAGGCAGAGAGGCAGGAGCAAAGCCACAGCCACAAGGGAAGCTGATGCATGCTGGAAGCATGTAGAAACCCGGCACACAGAGACCACAACCTTGGCCTGTGTCCATACCCAAAGGCCATAAAAACCCCAAGCTAATCTGTACCCAAAGGCATGCTTTTAAAAAAATCATAAACGTTGGCAATAAGGACACCAATGAAAGTGCCAAGAGCAGTCTGTGCAGAGGCTAAGAATGGAACGGTGAAGATGGGGAAGGGATTAGGAAGCCAACAAGGCTTCTCCAGCAAGGACCATGTTCAGAGTCTTAAAGAGCAGACTTCAGTTAGGCGGACAAGGTGAGCAGGGCATTCCAGGCAGAGTTCAAGGTCACGGAGCTAGTAGGTGGGAGAGCAAGATTCAAACACAGGTCTGTTTCCCAGTGATCTTGACAACTCCACTGGACTGAGGAAACTGCAAAAGCACGACAATCTGACAATCTGAGGCAGTGAGTGGCTGGAGCCTTAAGTACAACGAGGGAAATGACAGGAGATAAGTCTAAGATAAGCAGGGGCTAGTACAAGGGCTTTGTCTCTCAGGCTAAATTTGGACTTGAAGCAATCTAGTAAGCAAAGTAATGAAACCACCACATTTCCATTTCAGAAAGCTAGCCTTCCATGTGGAGGAAGGCTACCTGGCAGGAGAAGAGATAGGCAGAAGGACAGGTGAGTCAGCAGGCAGCACACAGTAAGGGAAAGACTTCAGGCTCTGGAGTCAGAGCCCAGCCAGCTCCACCCAGCACACGACCTTGGACACGAGTCTCCCTCCCTGTTTCCTTCATGTGAAGGGGTATCTTCCTACACATTTTGTTGGGGGCGAGGGACTGGCCTCTTCTGAGGACGCTGCCAGAGTTCTGACAACACCCCCTGCGATCCTCTCTGGGACGGAGGGCTGCAAGGACAAGGCAGGCCTGGAGTTGCTAGGGCCTCCGGCTGCCCTGCAGGGAGAGCCGGTCAGACTGAAGAAAAGCACAGCCTAGGGATACAGAAAAGGGTGGAGCCCCGGGCTTCCCAGTAACACAGGCCAGTCAGTTCCTCTATTGGTTTAAAGGTTTGCACTGGGTTCAGGTTGCCTGCAAAAAGTTTGTGGTCAGGATTACACGGGATACATGTGAAGCACAGAGCCTGCTGTCTTACTTATGTCAGGTACTCAATACAGGGGATGTTCTCAGTACTACTCAAATAGTTCAGGCAAGAGAAAAGCACCTGAACTAAGACAGGCATGATGAGAATAAAGAGGAAAGATGAAATCTCAAAAAGATATCCAGGGAGCAATCATCAAAAAGGCTTAGTGACTGACTAAACAAGAAAAGAGAAAAAGAAATGTGTAAGAAGGTCATTTTCAAAGGAGGTGTTTTTGCCGGCCAGGGGACATCTGCTAATGTGTGGAAACGCATCTGACCGTCATAGGGACAGGGTTAGGGCATCTAGTGGGTGGGGACCAAAAATGCTGCTCAACACTGTACAACGCATGGGGCTGGCCCCCCAAACAAAGTATTATTCGGCCTCAATTGTCAGTTCTGGGGTTTAGAAACTGTGGTCTAGGATGATTTCCAGGTTCCTAGATTAGGGTGACTGGTCAAGACTAGGCCATCAATCAAGAGAGCACACAGGAGGAAGGACAGAATTCCGGGGCTGGAGGAGGCACAAAGGAGAGCCTGAATTCAGGCTGGGATGTGGTAAAACCTGGGTACCCACGGGGCGCCCAGAATGACCTGTTGAGTAAGAGCTTGGAAACATCAGAGGAGAGGTCGAGATGTAACAGGAGTCAGGAGCCTTAAAGTGCCAAGGTGGAAACCCAGGTCCCAGGAGTAATGAGTTTATCCAGGGAGCATGAAGAGAGGATGGCAAAGGACAAAGCCAATGAGGATATAAATCTTAGCAAACCACAGCATTTAAAACTATCACATCTTCCTTTTAATTAATTAAGTTAAGGTCTAGGCAAGATGCGTATGAAAGGACATTCGTTACCAACAGTACGTTAACAGTTCCCAATCCTCACCTCTATTTACAACTAGAACTACTGCAGCAAAGAGAACACTTAGGGAGTGTGGGACTCATCTACCTGTTTTAACCACTGAAAGGAATGCCTGAGAAATGCTAGAAAAAATAATTTTGACCAAAGTGCTAGTAATTCTCAATAATCTGGAAGCGGAAATGGATCCACAAGCTCCCTTACCAATTTTAAGCAAAGACTGTGGAAGCCACACACCTTCAAAGCTATTTTATAAAGGTCAAACACTGTGTGTTCAACAGACAACATTAATGGGCTTGCTGGAGGTGGGGGTGGGGGGCGGGGAACAGCGCTGGGTGTTGGGTAGGGAGAACAATTATCAGCGCCTGTGTCCTCACAGTATGTCACCGAGGACAGGGCATCTTCATGTCTCCTCTCACTTGACTGATCTTGCATAGCGAAAACTGTCACACGGATATTGCCATCTCTGTGTTATAGTTGAAGAAACCATTTCAAAGATTTTCTGTGATTTGCCCGTGTTCACAGAACTACTTAAATGGCATAAAAAGATGACATGCCCTGTGAAACCTGAGGGGCAGCCAGGAAGGTAGGAGGAATAGATGGTCCCTGCTTTTTATATGAAAATTAGGGTCAGTCCTAGAACAAGAGTGTCGATCAGGGGCTTTAGATGTATTAGTCCTTCAATCCTTTATGCCTTGGGAACTATTATTATTCCCATTTTAAAGGGAGAGATTTGAGTTTCAGAGACTTTAAGTAAATTACAAAGTTTTACACATAGTAAGTGACAGAGCTGAGGCTTAAACCTACGTCTGTCTGATGCCCAAGCCCAAGTTCTTAATTTATTCTTTTTCGTTTGCTTAACACTGAATTTTCCCTACTGTTTTGGTAAGATGAGGGTTTGGGCTTTTTCCCTGGCTAGCCAGATGCCTACACGCCCAAACACGGCTGGAAGAAAGGAAAGTTAGTTTCATTTATTTTCTTCTTACTCTCTATTAAGTACATGATTTGGAATAGAAAGGGACTGGAGTAAGCTGTCTTGTAGCTTCTGTGCTGGAGTATTTAGGGGAAAGTGAATGTTCTAAAGGAAGGCTGCGATCAGCTTTGACAAGAATAAACTGGGGCTCTCTTAGCTACTCACATTTTGAAGTTTTATCAACAGGAGATTAGGGACAGCAAAATTTAATGGCTGACGCGCTGAAAGAGAACCTAATGTGGGAAAGAAACATTTTTCCATCTGGCTCAATTACTTAGATGCCAAGAAAAAAGAAAACGAAAAGGAGATGGGCATATTGTTGCTTTGCTAAACATGTGAATACGCTTTCAGATGCCACCAAAACCCCCTTCCCCCAGCTCTTGGGACACAATGTCACGTCTGCCGCAGCACAAGCTTTCCCAATGCCAAAGTCATGGGACAAACAAAGATGGCTGGGCCTGCCTTTTCCTTCTCCCTGTTTCAAGCATCTCTCGTCTACAAAGAATTCAAAACACATGTAAAAATAAGTATTCAGCACTTGAATTACTTTTTGGATGAAGACTTGACATTTCTGTTATTTTTCCACTCTTAAAAACAGTAAAACTTCTGGGGGTAATTTTTTTAAAGTTTTTATTGTTAAATATTTAGTGCATACAAAAGAACACCCATGTACCCACCACTCAGTTAAAGCACAGAACATTCCCAGTACCCAGAGAGCCCTGTATCCCTCTATGATCTCACCCCTTCCTACCCTAGGAGTTAGCCGCCCCTCAACTAAATGCCTGTCATCCCCTTGCTTTACCACACAATGCTTTGTAGCCTGAACAACATATTTTTCATTTTGTATATTTTTATAAATGGATTTTGTACTATTTTATTCTTCTGTGACTTGCTTTTTCTCACTCGATACTATGTTCCTGAAATTAATTTATGTTGTGTTACGGTTCATTCATGTAAATGCTGTACAGAGTTCCATCATTAACGAACCACAAAGTATTTATCCATCCTCCTTTTGACAGACGTTTAGGTTTCCAATTTATACTACACACAGTGTTGTTGCTGTAAACATCCAGGTACTCTCACCTCCTATACAAGCATATATACAACAAGAGTTCTTCAGTGAGGCAGGTTAACTGCAGATAACTCAAGCTGCTGGGTCACCTTTGTGTTTTCCAATTTCACTGCATACTGTTACATTGTTTTCCAAAGTGATTACTACAATTTACTCTCCCACCAGAAGAGTGTAACAATTCCTGTTGCCCCATATCCTCACCAATCCTTGGTACAGTTATTTTCCAATCTTTTAGTTTTTGCTAATTTGAAGAGTACAAAATGGTATCTCCATTGTGGTTTAACTTGCATTTCCTTGATTACTAATTAAGTTGGATTTTTCCCCCTACATTTATTGGCCATTTAGGTTTTTTTCTACCGTGAAATTCATTTCTTTATTTTTCTACTAGGTCTTTTTCTTATCAATTTGTAAGAGTTCTTTATGAATTCTGGATACAAATCCTTTCTTGATAATATGTGCTGAAAATATTTTCCCTTAGATACTTTCATTAGTGTCATTTAATGAATGTAAGTTCTTAATTACAAAAAATATGAACGCAACAACTTTTTTCATTCATGATTTGTGCTTTTGCACTGTGTTTAAACATCCCCATCGCAAGCTCACAAATATTCTCCTATATTTGTTTCTGTAAGTATTAAATATTTTCCTATTTATATGAATCCATCTGGTATTTATTTTTGTACATAGTGTGTCTGATTTGATCCTTACACACAGGGGGAAATGATCATGTGAAAATGGAGGCAGAAACTACAGTGTTATAGTGACAAGCTAAGAAACTCCCAAGTATTGCCAGCTAACACCAGAAGCTAGGAAGAGACAAGGAAAGATTCCTCCCTGATGCCTTCTAGAGAGAGCCCCACTCTGCCAACACCTTGATTTTGGACTCCCAGCCTCCAGAACAGTGAGAGTGTAAATTTCTGATGTTATAAGTTGCCCAGTTTGTGACATTTTGTTATGGCAGCCGCCAGAGACTAATACAATCATATGGAGCATCCCAGCACCTCTTGTTGAAAAGCTCATCCTCTCTGCTAATCTGCAGTGTTGATGGTCACCTTTCCCCACTGATTGGCAAGGCCAGTTCTGTCACAGATTCTATATACATGTGGTGGTCTGAGTCTAGGCTTTTCACTCTTGATGCACTGGTCCATCTCTAACCCTGCAACGCCTTAATTCTCCTGCTTTGTGTTAAGTCATGGGTAGGGTAAGTCCTCTTGTTGTTTCTGTTCTTCTCTCTTCCATATAAATTTTAAAATCAGTTTATCAAGTTTCAGAAAAAATTATTGGGAATTTTATCGGAATTGCTTTGAATTTAAATGCAATCTGAGGAGAAAGGACACCTTTAAATTACTGAGACTTCTTACCATGATCATGACAGAACTCTATGCTTATTTAGATCTTATTTTAATGTCTCCTAATATTTTCTTCCATGGAGGCCTTATTAGGTTTAGTCCCAAAATTCTTTTATTTTCTCTTGCTACTCTACTGATACTTTAAAAAACTATATTCTTAAACAGGGACTCATTTAAATAAAAAGATGAAACACAGATCTTTAGAAACAGTTCCTAATCATATACTCATGCCCAGTAACCTCTTGACTGAGAATCTCATGCAGAATTCAGACATTTTAATAACCATATTAGTATCTACTATTTCAGTGCTCATTATGTGTTGGACACTGCCCTAAATATGTAATCCTCAAACCTCTGACGTAAATTCTGTTAGCCTCATTCTACAGGTGAGGAAACTGGCTTAAAAAGGTAAGGACCCAATGAGGTAGCTCTGGAAATAAAAACCAGTATTTGGTTCCACAGCATAATTTCTTAAATACCATTGTATTGTCTCCTGAATTGTGGTAGATGAGAGAATAAAATCCACCTTAACCTCAGAATCCAAGAAGAATTATTATTTCCTAATAATCAAAATCCCCTTAGGCTGCCCAAATTCACTTGATGGGTTATCCAAATCAAAATAGCATTGACACTGCATTCTGGGTTTCAAAACTGTTCTGATTAATTTAGAAGAAAATACTCTATAGACGATAAACATTCAACACTTTCAATAATTACATTTAAAAAACAATTAAATAATATAGTAAACCAAGAATGTCACAAAGGCCAGTTATTATTTCTGTTTGTTACAATGGCAATTTTCAGATAATTACTCAATTACTTAAAAGAAAAAATTCTCAATGTTTAAATGTCAATTTTCAAATTAACTGACTCACTTTCAAGATTCAGTAATGGACCTCACTCAGACCCTAAAGCTTCTAGGTTGATGGTTATTACTGCTTCTGTGAGCAAGTCAACATCTGACTAATCTTGTGATTTCGGTGATTACATTACTGTTTTATGTGTAAATTCTTTCTTAATATATTAGTCACAGAATCAGCATATCAGAGTGCCAGTAATCTTCTGACCTCCAGTCAATACCAAAGAATCCTTAGTTTTAATGCATAAAAAAGTGATCTCACCTTATGTTAACAAATAATCCGTGAATGACATCTACTTATTTAATTACATCTGTTTGTGTTCTACAATGCTACAAATATTTATTAAATTTCTTCCAAGCACTTGGGGTACATCACTGAACAAAACAAACAAAACACATTGACAATTTTCCCTATGAGAACAAGCTAACCAATTGGAAAAAACAAAAACAAAAACAAACCACAGGCCCAGCAACCTCCAGGTGTGGTTCAGGAGTGCTTGGGAACAGCTGATTGGCCTATTAAATCACATGTGTGCTATACACCTGAAATTAACACCATCATCAAAATTAATGTATGCTAGGCAAAGTGTCCTTTGCTACATATGCCTGCACACTGTTGTTTTTTTTTTTAAAGATTTTATTTATTTATCTGACAGAGAGACAGCGAGAGAGGGAACACAAGGAGGGGGAGTGGGAGAGGGAGAAGCAGGCTTCCCGCCTAGCAGGGAGCCCGACGCGGGGCTCGATCCCAGGACCCTGGGATCATGACCTGAGCCGAAGGCAGACGCTAAAACTGAGCCACCCAGGCGCCCCCCTGCACACTGTTTTCAAAATGGATAAACTGAACAGTGCTGTTTGGTAAGATAAAAATGCTTCAGTACTAGAGTCTTCTTAATATCAATAATTTCACTGGATGAGAGAAAATAAAGATTAAAAAGCAATGGCATTTTTCCTACACCCATTTCAGTGAACTGCTGGTATCCCTGCAAAACCCCAGTAATTGGCAACTTATTAAAAATAAAAAAAGCAGCAGCAGTGACGGCACAGAGAACAATAGCAGGTTGGTGTAAGCACAGCAGAGCTTCGAGATAGCCATAGGCGGCTCTGCAGTTGCTCTGTAGTCAATTACTCTCACAAAAGAGCATCAGTGAGGCCAGGTAACCCCCAGGTCGATGACACATGTTATCATTCAGAGATACATCACGCTTACAAATAGTGGTGCAAGCATTAAGATCCAAGTTCCACACACCGCTTTGCAACACATAACATTTACTCCAGCTAATCACTTGGAGGCTTTTTCTAAATATAATGGAACAGAGGAAGCAGAAGGGCGAGTCACCAGTGGGGAAGACGTACATTGCCTGGGTTCCATCAGTCCCTGGGAACCAAAGCGGCAGCAAGTGATTCTGGAATAACTGGCCCTGGACACCGACCACAGCATTCTCAACCAGAAGGAAAAGAATTCGACCTGTGCTCCTACTTTACCCTAACAGTCTGTGAATAAATAGTACACTCTCAGATTTCACAGGACTGACCAAAATTTGCATTAAAAGATCCTGTCTCATACCTCCTCATAATTAAACAACCAAGAACCCAAAGAGACTAAGCACAGTACCAGTGGTTTATGAAATACAAAAGACTATTCATATCTTCTAAAAACCTAAAGAGATGTGGCAACACATGAAGACACAGAGTTAGGTATTTTGCTCAAAATTTTGCATTAGAATGTTTCTTCTCTTTTCCTTTCCTTCCCTTTCATTTAGGGTAAGGGTGAGAGGTAGAGGGCTAAAGAAGGCAGTGCTATGTGGGTAGAAAGAGGGCAAGAAGGAAAACTGAGGAAGGAAAGGAAAGGGGAGAGAGATACATCATAAGGGGCAACAGAGACAAGACAGGGGTCCAAGTCGAGGCTAGCCACTAGCTTCCCACCCCACAACTAACAGCCCTTCTGGATTCCAGATCACTGCACCCTGCAGAAAGATGGGGCCAGAATTTTCAGCCGTTTCTGGAGGTGCTTCTGAGCTGCACCTGCCATGTGGCAGGAAATGAAAACAAAACATAAAATGGCAGAAGCAGAAGCCTCACCACATGAGAATGTTCTGATGGCTGAACCTAAGGCTATATAAAGAAAGAAGATACCGGATCTCAAAATTTCATCTCAAATACAGAACTTATGGTAACTGTAAAGATTTTCCATAGTGGCACTGATCAAAGTAATCATTAAAGAGTTTATTGGGCTATCTTCCCAATTTTGTCTATTTCATTGCACACTTGTATATTTTTGCATTCTTATGACATACCTGGAAGAGATGAAAGTAGAAGCAAAGAGTATTCTCATGAAGCTGATTTCTGTTATGGAAGGGCAAACGGTGGGACATGAATTGATGGGAAGAGGAAGGTGGGTCATACAGCCAGAAGCAATCCTGATGGGAATCCATTAAGGGGGTGAGGCAGACCCTGGGCAGTGGGGAAAACATGGCAGGTTGTGACATGTGAAGTCTTTGTGATGCACTAGAGTGCCCTGACACCTGGCTAGGAAGCACCAGTAGCTCAGAACTAAAAATGTGCTTTGTTTGGATCTATCAGTGAAGTTTGTTAAACAACACTGTCAACACCAATAATTAGTTCTACTACACTTAATCAGACAGGTTGATAATCAGTGGCCAACATTTTTTGAAACCCGCTAGTAAGCTAATGCCAACCTGAAAAACTGAAGCTCATTCAACGGAGACCTTGGCCTCCTCATAGTCTAAGGCAATGGACAAACAGGCCTGATATCCTCATTAAATTCAAAAGTATGTTAAAGCAAAAGGGTAGTGAAAATCTGGGCAAGAAAGGCACGCAAGAAAAGACATCAGGAGTGTGGAGGAAAGACAGGATGGAAGCAAGGTTGACGGGCTATGACTTTTGAGGTATGCAGCAGAACCAACTCCCAGATGAATAATCAGAAGGGCAGAGGGCCCTGCACTCAGTCTACTACTGTTCCTATTCCAGCAGGCATTCTACGTATGGGCCCCTTCAATACATGTCCAAGAACTTGAGATCCACATGGGCCAGAGATATGAAGGAAACATTTTTTTTAAGATTTTTTTTATTTATTTGAGAGAGAGAGCACAAGCAGGCGGAGGGGCAGAGGGATAGGGAGAATGAGACTCACTGCTGAGCAGGGAGCCCGACTCGGGGCTTGATCCCAGGACCCCGGGATCATGACCTGAGCCGAAGGTAGACGCTTAATCGCTTAACTGACTGGGCCACCCAGGCGCCCCTGGAGGAAACATTTTGGTCTTCACAAAGCTATGAGGGTGATTATCCAACAGTGTGGCTACCTATCCCCAAATTGAGAAACAAGTCATTCACAACCTTGAAGCAATACATAAGTCAGATTAATCTTTTAAAAAATGATTTTCTCGGGGCGCCTGGGTGGCTCAGTCGTTAAGCGTCTGCCTTCAGCTCAGGTCATGATCCCAGCGTCCTGGGATCGAGCCCCACATCGGGCTCCCCGCTCTGCGGGAAGCCTGCTTCTCCCTCTCCCCCTCCCCCTGCTTTGTTCCCTCTCTCGCTGTGTCTCTGTCAAATAAATAAAATCTTTATTTTTCTCCTTTTAAAAGACAGACTCCCTTTGCTTCATAGTCCTCAAGCATATCTCTCATCCTACATGAATTTATACATACTCAAAGGTAGCAATGGTTCATTTACATTCCTTCACTGAGTGCAGGAAAATCACAATCTATTTGCAATTATAATGCCCTAAAAATAAGTTATTTGAGTCTTTCAAATGTGAAAGGTAACAAACAAGTGGAAATATTCTTGTTAAAACTCCTAATAGAAAGTTGGTCATTTGTAAAATACGTCTGCCAGAGGCAAAAAAAAAAAAAAAAGTCATTTGGAGGTTTTGAAAGCCTATTTTGGTTTTTAAAGCAGCATTTGTGCAGGGTATATAGGAATATAAACATCAAATTAAGTGACTTTAGCTAAACTAAAACAAGTATGAATTCTCTGACTTTCAAAATCCACCAGGAAAACTTTTCAAAACCTGGCATACAGTATTTTCTTGGCTTATACTACTTGAGACAAAAGTAACTTGACATTTCTTAGTGCTTCGCATTAAATGATCCTTTCAAACTTGGGCAAAACTCATCTAACTATTCTAAAATCATTTGAACACAAGCTAATTTCCACATAAAAACAATGTTAGGGGTGCCTGAGTGGCTCAGTCGGTTAAGTGTCTGCCTTCGACTCAGGTCATGATCCAGGGGTCCTGGGACAGAGCCCCTGCTCAGCAGGGAGCCTGCTTCTCCTTCTCCCTCAGCTGCTCTCCCTGCTTATGCTCTCTCTCTGTCAAATAAATAAATAAAATCTTAAAAAACAAAAACAAAAACAAAAACAATGTTAGTAAAGCAACACTTGAGTAGAGAGAAATCTGGAATTAAGCCAATATTTCATATTCCATGTTGCTCAAGGTCCAGATGCATGTGGCAGAGAACTGCGGACAAGTGTCCCCCACACTCTAGCTGGTTTTTTACATCACTCTAACAAATCCACTAAAAGTGAAACTTCATGGTAGAAAGGTAATCAAAGGTTTTTAAAAGTTTCCAAAGCTAAGTATGCAAAAATATGTTTAAAGCAATTTTAAAACTGCAGTATTTATAAAAGTAAAAAACCAATAACCTAAATATTCAGAATAGCTAACATTTATTGAGTGCTTGCTACGTGCCACACATAAGTGTGGGTACTCTGCATGTTTCATGTCATTTTCAAAATGAGAATTCTCTTAGATGGGGACTAGTAACATCTCCAATCTGCAGATAAGAAACTGGGGCACAATGAAGTTGAGTAAGATTTCTCAGTTGCCAGAGGGCTAGGATCGGAATTTAGAGCAGAAGCCCCCACCACAACACTGCGCTGACTCTCAGGACAGCTTAAAGACAATAGCACCCATGTAGCTACTATGGTGGGGGGTGGGGGGTGGGGGGTGGAGAAGGATTCTGATTGCTGACCATTGTAACTCCTAGGAATGCAGCATGCCTGGAACATCATACTCAATATAATCTACAATATATATTATACAGACACCCCTGTATACATAAATAAAATGCCTAGAAGAATATGCATTAGTTGTTAACAGGGAGCAGAACTGAAGGGAGTGGGGAGGAATTTTATATACTTCTCATGATCTGAATGTTAGGCAAGAACATCACTTTCTAAATTCTGGAATGATTTCAAACTTACAGAAAAGTTGCAAATATGGTACAAAGAACACTTTCTCCCAGAACCATCTGAGAGTAAGTTGTCAGTCTCATGCTTCATCAACCCAAATACTTTAATATGTTTTTCTTTTAAAAATTCTTCTGTGTGGGGCAACTGGGTGGCTCAGTCAGTTAAGCATCTGCCTTCAGCTCAGGTCACAATCCCAGGGTCCCTGCTCAGTGGGGAGTCTGCTTCTCCCTCCCTCTCCCCGCTCCCTGTGCTCATGCTCTCTTGCTCTCTCTCTCTCAAATAAATAAATAAAATCTGGGACGCCTGGGTGGCTCAGTCGTTAAGCGTCTGCCTTCGGCTCAGGTCATGGTCCCAGGGTCCTGGGATGGAGCCCCGCATCGGGCTCCCCGCTCTGCGGGAAGCCTGCTTCTCCCTCTCCCACTCCCCCTGCTTGTGTTCCCTCTCTGGCTGTCTTTCTCTCTGTCAAATAAATAAAATCTTTAAAATAAATAAATAAATAAATAAATAAAATCTTTAAAAAAATTCTTCTAGGGGTGCCTGGGTGGCTCAGTCTGTTAAGCGTCTGCCTTCGGCTCAGGTCATGATCCCAGGGTCCTGGGATCGAGCCCCGCATCGGGCTCCCTGCTCAGCGGGAAGCCTGCTTCCCCCTCTCCCTCTGCCTGCCACTCTGCCTACTTGTGCTCTCTCTCTGTCAAATAAATAAATAAGATCTTTAAAAAAAATTCTTCTGCGTAACTACAACACAACTATCAAAATCAGAAAATTAACACTGATACATTACTCCCATTTCATCTTCAGGCCCCGCTCAAGTTTTGCCACCTGTCCCAAGAGCAGTCTTTACAGCAAAGGAACAGTTAAGAAACATGGGGCATTTAGTTGACTTGTCTCTTTAGTGTCTTTCAGTTTGAAATGGCTCCCCAGTCCTGCTTGGACTTGACACTTTTGAAGATGACTGCAGGCCATTTAATTTGTAGGATGTTCCTCCAATTGGGTATGTCTGATGTTTCTCATGATTAGATTAGGTCGTGTAGCTTGGCACGAGCATCACTGAAGTGAGTCTTCTCACTGCATCCTATCAAGTGACACAATTTCAATTTGTCCCATTCTGGCAAGATTGACTCAGACCACTCGGTTAGGGTGGGGTCTTGCCAGACTTCTCCAGTGTACTCCTTTTCCTCTTTGTATTCAATAGGTATTTTGTGGGAAGGTACTTTGAAATTTAAAGAACCCATTCCTTGAACTCTGAATTTACTTAGAACTCCACACACAGGTTTTATTGCAAAGTAGGTGAAACTGTGTGAGAACCGTTAGTTTTCTCTTATTTAACAGGTTTTAATCAATGACTTCGACATCTTAAATTTTGATAATCAAATTATCCCAGATTTGGCCCAATGGGAGCCCCTTCAAACTGGCTTCTGGGTCCTTCTGAATTGTCTCCATCATTCTATGAAAATGTCTTTGCTTTTCTAGGACAAGATATTCCAGGTTCATTTTAAACCTTCCTGCTCTAATCCTATAATCAGCCATTCTTCAAGAAATTGGGGTTCCTTTTAGTAGAAAATGGTATTTAGAAGCCAAGATCTGGGCCTGTGATGTGCTCATTGCTATTGGGATGTTGCAGCTTCCAGGTACTCTTTTCCTCTCTATGGGAAGAGCTAAGAAATGTATGTATATAAATACACACATAAACAGGCACCTGGGTGGCTCAGTCAGTTAAGTGTCTGACTCTTGATTTCGGCTCAGGTCATGATCTCAGGGTTGTGAGATCAAGCCCCTCATCGGGCTCCATGGTCGGTGGGGAATCTGCTTGGGATTCTCTCTCTCCCACTCCCTCTGCACCCTCCCCATGCTTGCTCTCTCTTTCTAAAAATAAAAAAATAAATCTTAAAAAAAATACAAACACACTCATTTTACATCTATAGTATTTCTATATTTATCAATACTTATTAAAATCCATGAGTTCACACCAACATTCTGATTACAATCTAGTATCACAGGGTTTATTCTAGTTTTCTCCTTTTCACTATCTGACACTCTCTTCTCCAACACTGAGAATTGCTGGCTCCCATTATCCTTAACACACTTATTTTATCAATCCTTCTGTATTTAACCAATCTACCAGTGAGGCTGCCACTCCAGCCCTACATGGGTACCCTTCTCACCTCTCTTTGGCTCTGATGCAACACACCAGTCCCTCCCTGTGTGTGAAGGCCTTCTCATCCTACTTGGGCTGTGCCCTTGGCCAGGGCACCTACCTTCTCTGTCTACCTATTGGCCTCAGGACTGAATTGTTTAGGAAGGAGAAGAGGAAGGGAAAACTATTTTTTAAAATTAAATGTTAAAAAATATATTTTTAAAAAATACTATCCATTAAAATGGAACTTGTTATAAATCAGACAGCCACGCTGAAGTTCACTTTTGCATCACCTATGAAGAACAGGTTTGTTAAGCAAATTAATAGTGTAAACAAGCTTGTAACCCAGATGTTTAACCTACTTAAGAAAACTAATTGTTTTCAAGCACTTTAAAATCACTGGGCATGTACTTGCCTTTAATTATTATCTAATTACAAATGATTTCTATTTTCTTCATTATGGCTTTGATAACTCCTCTACTTGATTACACTTTAAGAAGTGCTACTTAAACCTGATAAAGTTAAACTGCTTTTTAAAATGTCTCTTTATTAATCAATTTGGCTTTTAAATTAATCATCTGAAATCAGGTTTTTAATCATTCAGTGATTTCTCTTTTTTTAGTTAACCTATCATGCTGCTCAAAAAGAAAATGCCTTTCACTGACTACCCAGGACGGCCTCCCAAATCTCCTGCTCTGTGTGCCATCAGTCCTTGCCTCACTGTCCCCTGTTATTTATTATGGATGCAATGCTGAGGACCCCCCCAAAAATCATCAGTTCCCAGCCTCTGAGTCCATACTTAAGACATTCCACTTTACAAAACAGGAATTCACCCAGTTAACAAATTAGCCTGTACTGCATTTCCAAAGGCTTAGGAAGAGAACATGTTCTGGAGTTACAGCACCTCGTCCCTCCACGTCCTTGTTTATGTGGCCTCAGACCAGTTACCAAGCTTTGGGCATGCCATCTTTCTTAAGAGCAAACCATTCTCCACATCAGGTTTTCATGAGGACTAAATAAGGTAATGGGAAGCACTTGCTATATGACAGGCACTTAACGAATATGAGTTCATGACCCCAACCCCCAGCCCACCCGAAGTCTCACAGAAAAAGTTAGTATCATTCAGAGCAGCGTTTTCCGATTTGGTCACACAGAACCTTAGGGAGAACCTATAGAAGAACAAGGGTCATGGGCGCCTGGGTGGCTCAGTTGGTTAGGCGACTGCCTTCGGCTCAGGTCATGATCCTGGAGTCCTGGGATCGAGTCCCACATCGGGCTCCCTGCTCAGCGGGGAGTCTGCTTCTCCCTCTGACCCTCCCCTCTCTCATGCTCTCTGTCTCATTCTCTCTCTCAAATAAATAAATAAAAATCTTTAATAAAAAAAAAAAGAACATGGGTCATAACTGCTGCCTTCTTCTTCTTTTTTTTTTTTTTTAAGATTTTATTGATTTATTTGAGAGAGAGAGAGAGAACACACGTGCGCGCGCACACAACATGAGTTGGGGGAGGGACAAAGGGAGAGGGAGAGACAAACTCCCTGCTGAGCAGGGAGCCAGATAGAGCATGGGGCTCGATCCCAGAACCCTGAGACCATGACTTGAGCAGAAGACAGATGCTTAACCAACTAAGCCACCCAGGTGCCCCCATAACTGTCTTAAATTGTGTCTGCCCTTGACCAAAACAAGGGAAACATGAAAAAATACCAGCAAGAGTTCTATGACCTAAAACTGAGCAACCAACTTATGCCTTACCCAGGAGAATAGCATCAGTATTCATGGAGGAAAGAACTGAGAAATAAATAGGCTATATTTTCAATTTTGACTTCCAAATAAAGATGCCAACTAGTCCAGAGACCCCAATTGATCCTGGCCTGAGGGTTATCTCTGGTTTTTGCCTAACCATCTCTGTCAAGTACCAGTGACTAAATATTAGGATTTAATATCTGACAAAAGAAGATCATGTTATTAAAAATCCATTAGAGGTAATAAGCAATTTTAAAAACCACAGGTGTTGGGGAGCCTGGGTAGCTCAGTCAGTTAGGCATCTAACTCTTGGTTTCGGCTCAGGTCATCATCTCAGGGTCCTGGGATCCAGCCTTGAGTCAGGCTCCACACTCAGTGGGGAGTCTGCCTATCCCTCTCCCTCTGCCCCTCCACCACTGGTGTTCTTTCTCTCTCTCCCTCAAATAAATACATAAAATAAAAAATAGGTGTCAATAATGTGATGCACTGTGGGCTAGCCTAGCAGTGTGTTTAAAAAAAAAAACCCAAAAAGACAAAGACTAAAAAAAGCTAGTTCCCAGAAGCAAACCAAGGAGAACCACAAAGGTCCCAATACATAAGACATTTCAAACACATGGCCTCAACATAAAACACGAGAATCAGGAGTGATTCTAAAAATTGCCAGCAAATAATGCCACATGATCTATTTCTCTGTATGTTCAATATTTGAAATATCTAAGCTTTTGGCATGTAAAATTATGTGGTTTTGGTGTGTCATTTCTTTTAAAATCATGAAAATTTGTTTACATGGAAGAGATGGCAGATATAAGGGCATTCCTTCCAAACTGCCTCAAGAGCAAAGCCAGATATTAAAAGAACACAAACCCAACGCTGAGGTACCACCAATATACACTGTTGCTTCCACAAGTAATTCCTTCTTCATAGAGAAGGATAAAATGGTCTACATGTTTCATTTGCAAAGCCTCCGTGCTTCCTAACAGCCTCCAAGCAAAGGTCAAAGAGCATCTCCCTTGGATCTGCAAAGGGCCCAGGCTCTGAGCGATAACGTCACAGACCTCAGACACAGGTGGAGGGCTCAGGGCCAGGGACTAAACTTCTCACCTAACAGAAGTCCAACTAGTTACCCAGAAGAGCCGACGTAACCTAAAACACGCGGGGACTCTCCCCGAGAAGAGAACACAGTCTTGTTTGTCAAACTGGGAACTCTAAGTCCTCACCCCCTGCCAAACCACTGCTGACAATACCACTATTTCTGCAACAGGCAACATGGCCAGATTCCCCTCCTTTTAAGCACTGCACATCAGCCAAGCTTTTCTTCAGTCTCTGCATCCCTCAATCTGGTCTGGGTCACCTCAGTTTAGTAGGGGGAAGAGTACAGATGCATAAAGGTGCTGCAGCTCAGAGAACTCATGGACCGACAGGCATTTAGTCTTCTTTAATTGTGAAATCATCTTTGGTTTCCTACTAAAGGATGTTTGGGCATGAACAAGGCAGGTGGAAAAAACTGAGAGTTCTACATAAAATATACTGTTGCCTAAAATACGGAAACTTATTTTTAAAAAAGGAGGCAACAGTCAACCGCACCCTTCCATGCCACCCCAAATAGTTCTCCTAGAAGCAAGGGTGGCCCAGCAACTTCAGGAAGCAAAGCTACGTGGCCTGGGAGAAGCTTTCATGCCTGGCTTCCCCCCAAGGCAGTAGAACATAGTGCTCAAGGACACAATTGAAGCAGCCAAGGCTATCTGGGCCACTAGTCCTACCTGTGTAACCTTGGGCAAGATATTCTACCTCTCTGTAGTTAGCTTGAAGAGTCTTCATGAAGATTCAATGAGTGAATATATGTAAGGCACTCAGAACAGTGTGCCTGGCATTCCTTAGAGGAAGCACACAGCAAGTAATTTTATCTTTCCACTTTAAAAAAAAAAACAAAACTTTTTTTTAAGTAATCTCTACACTCAATGTGGGGCTCCAACTTACAACCCTGAGATCGAGAATCATGCTCCCGACTGAGCCAGCCAGGCACTCCTCTTTCCCTTCAAATATGGAAGTTCTCACCTCCTCCAATCCAGACCCTCTCTTTCCCTATTCTGCCAGGTCATTTGCTGCACCCTGGTTTTATATTACTCCCAATGGAGCCTGGACTCTCGAACATTCACCAGCATTCATCCCTGGTTATCCCACACTACCTTTCTAGGCCAGTCCTCACAGCCTCAAATGAACCCTAACCAACTGCATTCTTCCCCTTGACTTGCTGGAAAAAACCTGCGAGGCCAAAGATCACTGCAATCACAAATGAAGGATCTTCTCTCTCAGCAAAGCCCTGAAAGCTGGGAGATGTTTCATGGTTTTCTTCCTTTTCTTTGTTGGTGGGCTGGGAAGGCTCTTCCAAATGTTTTGTCTCTTTAGGTTCCCCTTTATCTGCTCAGACTTCATCTTCTATTTTACAGAGAGGAGTGACTCCCATTCAGAGGTGAATATCTCTCAAGGAAACTCCCTCAAATAGCCTACCCTCTATTTCCAAATTTACTCTTCCCTCTCCAAGGCTAACCTGTCACACCTCAGTTCTCTTCTTGGACCCTCCCTCCCATGTTCAAATCAACTAACTGTACCAAATGCCTACTCGGTGCCAAGTTCAGTCTGTGGATGATAAGGATACAAAGCTCATCTTATACTTTTAATCATTACCTCTCTACTTGCTCCTTCCCCTTAGCCTTCCGAGTCATGCTTTAGAATGTAAGCCCTACAAGGGGAGGGATTTTTATCTATTTTGTTCACTGCTTTATCCATAGAGACCAGCAAAGCTATTAAAATACGTAAGGCACTCACACTCAATAGGTTTTGTTGAGTTAATCCAAGTCATTCTTGATTCATTTATTCATTCAACAAATGCTCAGGGAAAAGCAAAAAAACAAATAATCTGATCAAAAATGGGCAGAGGATCTGAATAGACATTTTTCCAAAGAAGACATTCAGATGGCCAACAGACACAGGAAAAGATGCTCAACATATCTCATCATCAGGGAAATGCAAATCAAAACCACAATGAGGTATCACCTCACATGAATCAGAAAGGCTAGTAACAAAAAGACAAGAAATAACAAGTGCTGGTGAGGATGTGGAGAAAAGGGAACCCCGAGGCACTGCTGGGAATGTAAACTGGTGCAGCCATTGTGGAAAACAGCATGGAGCTTCCTCAAGAATATACAAATAGAAATACTCTACAATGCAGTAATTCCACTACTGTGTATGTTACCCAAAGAAAACAAAAACACTAATTTGAAAACAAATATATATATATATGCACCCCTATGTTTATTACATTATCTACAATAATGAAGATATGGAAGCAACCTAAGTGTCCATTAACAGATGAATGGATAAAGAAGATATATAAACATGGAATATTACTCAGCTTCTTAAAAAGAATGGGATCTTGGGCACCTGGCTGGCTCAGTCAGTAGAGCATGTGACTCTTGATCTCGGGTTTTTAAGTCTGAGCCCTGTGTTGGGTATAGAGATTACTTAAAAATAAAATCTTAAAAAAAAGGACTGAGTTCTTGCCAATTGTGACAACATGGATGGATCTAGAGGGTATTATGCTAAGTAAATACCAAATGATTTTACTTATATGTAGAATCTAAAAACAAAACAAAAAAACCAGAATCATAAATACAGCAAACAAACTTGTGATTGCCAGAGGAGAGAGGGCTAGGGGGAGGGTGAAATAGGTGAAGGGGATTAAGAGGTACAAACTTCCAGTTATAAAATAAGTTAAGTCATGGAGATGTAATGTATCGCATGGGGAACATAGTCAATAACATTATAATAAGGCTGTATGGTGACAGATGGTAGCTACACATATCATGGTGAGTGTAACATAATGTATAGAACTGCCAAATCATTACGTTGTACACCTAAAACTAACACAACATTGTAGGTCAACTATATTTCAATTAAAAAAAAAAAGTCCACTGAGCACTGGCTGTGTGGCACAGTGCTGGGTTACAGAAGTGAGCACAACTAGTTTCTGGCCCACAGCTGTTCACTGTATCGACAGAAAAAGACCCCCAAACACATAGGGAGACTCCCCAATGTGACAACAAGGGCAAACAGGATGACAATGTGCTGGGGCTACTGGGCTCAACGGAGCCCTGAACCTGATGCACTGAGCTCCTCCAGGCCAATCTAACTACCCAAATTCGGGGCTTATCTCTATTGACCCCCTGATGACTATCCTTCACTTCCCTAAACTCTTTCTCTTGCAGAAACCTTTTTTCCTGTTTTCCTTTTTTTCCTGTTTTCATCCCACTCCTCTGACCATATGCTAAGGGAACACTGTCACTGTCATGGCCTAGATGACTATCTCTAGATGTAAACTGATGTCTGGGAAACTCTCGTAAGCTCCAGACCCTTATTTCTACCTGCCCAGCTATATTAAATGTCCAGCAAACACCTAAAATATGTCCAAAGTAAAACCACATCCTCTCAGACCCCATCATCCTCACCCTACTACATACTCAAAATCCCTCCTCTACCCACTGAACACCCAAGCCAACTCATGGCATCACTCACCCTCCCAGCCTGGGCCTTACCTACAACTCCTCCCTTTCTGATCATAAACAATGGATTACAATTCAGCAGTGTCTCCAAAATCTGGTCTTTCCAACTTTACTATCACTACCTTAACTTACATTTTCCAATCGCTCCTCTTGCTTTGACCGGTCACAATCTCTCCCCCCTCCATCACATCCTCAACCTGGAGATCAAGTGAAGCAAAGCTGATTTTTTTAACTGCTTCCTACAAGATGAAATCCAAATTTCTTAGAACACTCAAAGGCCAACCAAACCTTGCACTCTCGCCCAGACAGCCTGCCCTTGTGTCCTGCTAGTATCTCACCATCTCCCACCCTTGCCCAGTCCCTAACTCCTTGTCTTTGCTTACACTCTCTCCTCTGCCTAAAATGCTGACAATAAAACTAACGAAAACGGTAGCTAACACTGACTCCAAGCAATATGCTAAACACTTCAAATGTGTTCTCATTTAATCCTCATAACTATTCTTTGAAGTAGGTGCTATCATTACTCCTCATTTTACCGGTGAGAAAAGCTGAGGCATTCAGATAATACTCGCCCAACACTGGGCTGATCTAACCACACGGCCGTCCGGACTTCAGAACCTGAGTTCTTAACCACTACACTAGAGTGGCCCTGATTTACTGACCATCCCTTCCACCAAGTGGTTCCTAATTACCCTTTAAGACACAGCTCAAATGCTCCCTCTTTGGTGGGACTTCCCCAGTGCCCTAGGCCTCTCTTCCCATCCTCCAGGGTCCCCAGGCATCATGCTTTTATCTTTATTACAGGCAGCCTCACTGGTTGAGTCCCAAAGATAAGTCAGGTTGTTTTTATCTTTGTATTCCCAGCACTATACAGCATCTGACACATAAACACTTAGGTAATAAACAAACTCTTCCAAGTGCACAGAACCTGCAACAAATACTGCTCAAACTCAAGTCTACCCTCCATGTTACTGCTCCCGAACACCCTCTACTGCTAACCGCAACCTCTCCCCTTATCCTCACCCACCCCAGGCCTCCTCCATGCTGAAGAGGCAAAGCCCTTGCTGGGGCTGCCACTCCCACAACCAGCTGATAGCATTATCACTGCCAAGCAGGGCCCGTGAGCTGCTGGCCGTTCACCCCTTGATTATAAAGTGCACCTAAGAAGCACTTTCTCTGGCTGAAGAAAGACAACGGGGACTTTTGATGTCGGGCTGCCAGATTTAAGGTCTTGGTCATTTAAAATGCTTAAGTGGGATGGTGGACATAAAAATGTAAATAATAGGACAAAATCTGCCATGGACATTATTCATAACTCATAAAGAGCCAACAGGCTGATAAAAATGTACACAATATTATTTAGTTCTGTGATCTACCTGTCACTTTTACATAATCACCATCATTATATATTTCATTAAATCAGATAAACTTTGCTAGAGGTTTTGATTACTTTAGATGCTACAACTGCTCAGCACCTAATGGAATTGGCTTGTTTTCTTAAAGTAGAATGGTTACTTGCTTACAGTATGTGCTGAGGGAACAAAGTAATTTTTTAAAAAGTATGAGTCAGTGAAATCATCACCACTGTAGCCAGTAAATAAGAATGAAGGAAGATAGTCCCAGAACTTGAAGTAAGGTTTATTCCTATGAGTGAGGCTAATAAAAACCAAGAAGTACACAGTTAATTGTAACACATGCTAAGTGATGGTCTATAATTAGGATGTGGTTCCCAAATGCTGAACTTTTAGTACCTGTGCTGATCTATATTTCCTATGTAATGGTTTTCATAAAGCTATATTCAACTTAATGAGATGTCTCTTATTCTGAGACCTTCCATTCAACTGTTTGTTAAAATGTTTTTTCTTTGAAACAATGGTAATAAATGGTGAGTTTTTAAAAAATGCCTTTACCTGGCAAATTTAAAACTGGTAACTCACTTGGCTCCCAGTACTGCTTTTTACAATGTTACAGTTCCCTGGAACCCAAGTCTGGGAACCCACCATGCAAGAGTGTCTGAAGGGACTTGGGCCAAATACAGCCTGTGTGACAAGGACAGAGTTTTAGAAAGGAATAACCAAAACGGAAAGCTAATGATGCATTTCCTTAAACTGTGTCTAGAAAACCAAAAACCAAAAACCTGGTACTTTAAGATTTTATATAAACACATTACTTAGGATTCCAATGCACATTAGCATCTTAAAGACTCTAAGTCCTGTAGTGAGCAAAAACCAGTTTAATTCAGAATTCAGAAAGGAACTTTTTTTTTTTTGCAAGCAAACCTATTAGTACCCCAACAAACGGTGGGAAATCCATAACTTATCAAAGGTATTAAAGTGTGTGTGAAAACAGAGTGTGTTTCCTGTTTTTTAATAGCAGAGATACATCTTTATGAAACCTGAAAAGGGGGCAGGAAAGCGCTCTGCCCCCTCCAAAGATGAGTATGGCAGTGTTTTCTGTGGGGGCTTTTCCAAGACAGAATATATAATCTGGTAAAAGGGTGTTTTGTACTTAAAGTTCTCTAAAATCTAGAGGAAAATCATATCTCCATTCTTCAATATGGTCAACTCTTTTTTGATCTAAATGGAATGCTCTGGGCATTCTGGTCATCAAAAATATCCATCTCCCACACAGTGAAGTAACAAATTAACATTTTAAAAAATCACCTATGAATATGGTCGGTGTGATAACTGAGTGGACTGATACATTTGATTCTCAAGACCAGCAAAACTGGAATATGATGTCTCATGGTGGTTCCCTAAAACCTCTCTAAACCTCAGTGAGACAACCCTTAGTGGATCATTAAATCAAATTAGTGGGTTGGGATCAGCTTTTTTGGTTTGAGGTTTTTTTTTAAGATTGATTGATTTATTTGAGAGAGCGAGAGCACAAGCAGAGGGAGGGGCAGAGGGAGAGGGAAAGAATCTCAAGCAGACTCCCCGCTGCTCTATCTCAGGACTCTGAAATCATGACCTGAGCCAAAATCAAGAGTCAGATACTTAACCCACTGCCAACCAGGCACCCCTGGGTTGTTTCTGTTTGTTTGTTTTTAACAAAACAGACTTGAATAGAATATATAAGAATACATTACACATAGTAGCAGAAAGTCAATACTTTTGCTTCTGTGTATACATTCAAGTATGTACAGAGCCTCAATGCAAATGGTGTTTCTTACTGCAGAGCCAAACAAAAAGTTTGAAAGCCACTGTTTGAAGTTACCCAATTATCTATCTAACTTCAGCTTATAAATAGGAACTTCTTGGCATAAAAAGAACAGCAAGTATTTTCTGTAAGCAAAGGAGTAAAAGAAACAATGGCACCGAGAGGTACAAGACGCTGTTCTGGGCTCCCGGGAGGAGGGGGAGGGATCTTTTGCTAGGTCTCCGGCTTTATTACAGCAGTCAAGGGCATTACTTAAACCCACCACTATTCTATTCAGTCTGGTTTTTTGTTTGTTTTTAAAGATTTTATTTATTTTATTTGACAGAGAGAGAGGGAACACATGCAGGGGGAGTAGGAGAGAAAGAAGCAGGCCCCCCACGGAGCAGGGAGCCTGATGCAGGGGCTCAATCCCAGGACCCCGGGATCATGACCTGAGCTGAAGGCAGACGCTTAACAACTGAGCCACCCAGGCACCCCTTCAGTCTGGTTTTTACAAAGGCATAAATGGATAACCAAAATGCACTTCTAAAGGAAAACAAAAATGTAAAGGATTAATTTCCATACTGATTAAAAACAAAACAAAACACAGGGCTTCACAGAATAGCTGACATCTCAAACTCTTACAGGGCACTTCACAGAAAAATAAGCTCCCCTATGTCCACTGAAATGAAACTGCAGCAACCAAAAACCACTGCCTACTCTCCAGTGTTAGCAAAGTTTGTTTGGTTCCAACCACAATTCAAGATAATTTCTATCTTTACTGGTTATTACTTAAAAGGTCTAATTAGTAACTACAAAGCAATGAGATGATTTAATAAAAATCTTTCACCCTACTTTTTACAAACCACTCATATTTAGTAAATATTATACTAGCCCAGGATGGCAAGAAATACAAAATGAGTTTAACAGTGTAAGACCAAACAGCCTGCATATTACCGAAGTGAGGTACACGCACAAAATAATTAGCCCTTTGGCACTCCTTCCCCCCCCTCAAAAACCTCCACCTACGCTAGATGGCTGGGACCACTGACTGAAAGCTTCCAAGAACACTCAAGTTCTAATTTCATATCTCCCTGCCTGGAGCCACCACCAACCCACTAACTCCAAAATTCAACAAGGCCAAAACGGGGGCAGGAATACTCCCATCTCTCCAACTGAATCTGCTTTTCAACGTAAGCCTCTGCACCTACCAATTCTGAAATACGACACAAACTGGCATGTTTAAGAACTTCTACCAATATACCATCCTGTTGACCTTAGCCAAAACAATTTTTTTAATTTCTGTTTTAAATTTTGGCATCTGTGCAATTCCATAAAAACACAAAGTTCACCTCCTCACATGCAAAGTTAGGATTTGACCCTTCCAATTCTAAAAATTCCACTAGCAGAACCCCACATGTGTTCTAAGAAATACCGGTCCTATGGAATGCGTTGTAATGGTAAGAATGCTTTATGATGCTTTGGCTATTTTCAAAATGTGCATTAACTGTAAGGTAACCCATTTACTTTGCAATAACCCCGCGCTGTCCAATATGGTAGCCACACACGGCTAGTGTGCACCTGTAACAGGACTGGTGCGACTGAGAAATGGGATTTTCAACTGTACATTTAGTTCAAGTATTTAAAATTTAAAGTTGATACTCATTTCCATTACTGGAAAACTTTCTGTATGTTTGGAAAAACTTGGGTATGTGGGTGTACTTTTTCAACTGTAAATTTTATGAAATCTAAATACAGATCAAGTTATTTCCAATGAAAATTTCATGTTCAAACTGAAATGTGTTGTAAGTATAAAATACGTACCAGATTTCAAAGACTTAGTATGAAAAAAAAAGAATGTCAAACATCTAATTTTAAGTATTTAAATATTTAAGTACTTTAAAATTGATTTCATGTTAAATTGATAATATTTTGCACATATTTGGTTAAATAAAGTATACACTGTTAAAATTATTTTCACCTGTTGCTTTTACTTTTTTAATGTAACTCCTGGAAAATGTAAACTAACACATGACTCACATTCCATTTCTTTTTTTTTTTTTTTTTTTTTAAGTTTATTTTATTTAAGGGGCGCCTGGGTGGCTCAGTTGGTTAAGCGGCTGCCTTCGGCTCAGGTCATGATCCCAGGGTCCTGGGATCGAGCCCCGCATCGGGCTCCCTGCTCGGCAGGAAGCCTGCTTCTCCCTCTCCCACCCCCTCTGCTTGTGTTCCCTCTCTCGCTGTGTCTCTCTGTGTCAAATAAATAAATCTTTAAAAAAAAAAAAAAAAGTTTATTTTATTTAAGCAATCTCTATATCCAACATGGGGCTAGATCTCAGGACCCCAAGATCAAGAGCCACATGTTCTACTGGCTGAGGCAGCCAGGCGTCACTCACATTCCATTTCTACTGGATGGTGCTGGAGTAACCTCATGATTCCCAAACCTTTCCCACCGGAACACCTCCCAACACTAGGTTTGGGAACGCTGCCGTCACCACATACTGTTGTTCCTGTTGACCACATCTGAGATTGAGAAGTCCTTCCCTCCTCTTCAGCAACTATTCCAAACTGTCCCACACAATCACCTTCCTTTTAATCCTTTCCCAGGTCCTCTTTCTCTTCCTGTCCCCAAGGACCTATTCTCAGTTCTCTTTTCCATTCTCTACACTTTCATGGTGAGCTCATCCACTTGCTTGGCGTCAGCTATCACGTCTATGTGGATGACTTCCAATCCTTTATCTCCACTTCTGACCTCTTTCTCAAGCTTCAACTTCACACTGCCAGCTGCCTGCTCAACAGCTGCCTCTGGGAGTCCCACTGCCTTCTTAAATTCAGGATGTGTGACCTGGAGTACATCTTCACTCCTGAAGATTCCCACCATTCACCTTGAAGTCCCAAAGTCCCTGGTCCCTCTTCTAGCTACACCACAGCACTCTCAGAGCAGACCCTTTCTTAACAGTCCCTTTTTACCGTAACTGGCCTGCCCGACTCGAAATTACCCCCAAGTCCTCTGCCCCATTGCCATTTAGCATTCTCAGAAACCACTTTGAACACACTGCTATCATATTTTCAACAAGTCCCCTCTGTCTGCCATCCAAACTACAAGCAATTCAAACTACTGAGCACGTGTCCCAGCTCCCCTATACAGCTCTGAGCTCCCATCAATTCTCCCTGGACATAACTAATCCTCCAGCAGGACTGGTCTGCACTCTACACAATTCTGACCAACCTTTTAGGCTTAGCTCAAATACATGGTACTCATAAAGCCTTCGATGATCAACCCAACCAAAATTAGTCTTTCTCTTCCCTCAAACTCCTTTGGTATTTCTAATGGCAACCATCATGGTAATGGGAATATGTGGTCTTAACTTCTTTATAAAATAGTGTCCCCTTAACAGCATCCAACAGCACCTTGCACTGCATGTTGCCATCTTTGGACATCTTACCAAAGAAATCAACTTTTTAAAAAGGAAAATGCTGGAGGACTTGGGACTACTGACTATTCTCAAATCTTTATCTCCAGACAGATATCTAATTGCTCCAGACCTTCATCTGGATGTCTCAAAATTCAGTAACTCCAAAACTGAGCTCATAATCTCAAACCCACACCTGTCTCCTAAATGGACCCCTACTCAGCAAATGATACCACCATCCCATCAGTAGCCCAGGCCAGAGACATAGGCATCACCTTTAATTTCCCCATACTCAGCACTCAGGTCCTGTGAAATCTTCTTCCTAAATGTCTCTGGATTTACCTACTTCTTCCCACCTCTGCTGCCAGTTCAGGCCACCATTACCTGGGATGCCTGCAATACTATTTGCTCTTATACTCAATTCTCCAGCCATTTCCCACCGTGCAACCAGAGTCATCTTTCAAAAACCCAATCTAAGCAGGTGACATTCCTGCTGAAGACCCTTTAATTGTTCTTAAGATCAAGACTTCCAAAGATGGCTTACAGACCTCCTGCATCTGGCCAGTGTTTATCTTTACAGCTTTGCTTTTCATTTCCCAGATCATCTCTTTCCGTATGTACATCACGCTCCAACCATGTCCAAGCACTCTATATGCACTTCTCCAAGTGCGCCAATGTCCTCTCTTGCCTCAGGGCCCTTGCACAAGCTGGTCCCTCTATTTGGGTTGGATGTCCCTCCCTTGTAATCATCCAACACTCTGAGCACTGGCCAGCCTCCTTGTATTTCTATTCTTTCTAACTTCAGCAATGGTACCAGGAGAAAATCTTCACACTACTCCTATACTAGCACTTACCTCAATAACCAGCATGTAATAGGTACTCAATAATTATTTGCTGAATGAGTAAACAGATAATAGTTTTCTGAGTTTTGGGGCACCTGGGTGGCTCAGTCGTTGGGCATCTGCCTTCGGCTCAGGTCATGATCCTGGAGTCCTGGGTTTGAGTCCCGTGTCGGGCTCTCTGCTCAGTGGGAAGCCTGCTTCTCTTTCCCACCCCCAGTTTGTGTTCCCTCTCTCCATCAAAATAAATAAATAAAATCTTGAAAAAAATAGTTTTCTGAGTTTTTTTAAAAACAAATTCCAGGGGCGCCTGGGTGGCTCAGTCAGTTAAGCGTCTGCCTTCGGCTCAGGTCACAATCTCAGGGTCCTGGGATCAAGCCCCACGTCGGGCTCCCTGCTCAGTGGGACGCCTGCTTCTCCCTCTGTAGCTCTCCCTGCTTGGGCTCTCTCTTTCTCTGTCAAATAAATAAATAAAATCTTTAAAACAAATTTTTTTTTTTAAATTCCCAAGTCAATTATTAAAGAGGGCACGTTCTGCATGGAGCACTGGGTGTTATACGCAAACAATGAATCATGGAACATTGCATCAAAAACTAATGATGTAATGTATGGGGGTTAATAGAACATAATAATAAAAAATAAATAAATAAAATAAATAAAAATTCTCAAGTCAATGAATGAAAGCCATTTCTAGGACATCTATATTTATTTGACAGCATTGTATAAAGTGGCAATTGACCTAAGTTTTTATTTTACCTGTCTGTGGAATCAAAACTATTAATAGTTTCATTAAATAAACAGAATTTACAGGTACAGGCTCAGAATAATCACAATGAAGGAAAAAACACTGTATTTTATGTTCTCCCTTGTCTTGTAAACTTGGGACCAACTCATCTGAAACTGTTGAGAACCTTTTGATGCAAAACACAGAGTGTATGAAAAGCAGCCAAGCAAATGTGGATACATCACAGAAGCAGAGCCTGCAGGAAACTGGAGAGCACGAAGAGACGACATCAGACCCTAGGAATGTAGGTAGGGACTTTTTAATAAAAAGAAAAGGCTCAGCACTACTCCTGTCCTTATCCAGGCTGAAGCTCAGTGCAATCGGTGCAAACATTTCATGATCCTGTGAGCCAGGAGAAAGAATGGAGGCATCTGTGGGGCCATAAAAGTCTTTCTGGTTTATTTAACAAAGGGAGATAGAGCAAAGGGGAAGGAAATACTTACTAAGCAAGGCAACTAGGTGTCAGCTCTTACATACATTTCCTTTATGGTTCACAACAGTGTATGATCCCCATTTTACTGATGAAGAAACAGGGACTTACGGTCACATCGCTGGTCCTGTGACCTTATACTCCAGTCTAACTCAAACACATTTTTATTGAACATTCACTCTTGTTAAGCCCAGTTCTAGATCCTGGGGATTGAGCAACAAGCAAAACAAAATCTGCTCTCAGGAAAGCGTATGGTTTTGTGGGGAATGATGCATCATACACAAATAATGTAATTTCAGATAGTGACACAATTAAGGGATATTAAAATGGTAAAAGTGAAGGATGTGGGAGAGTAACTAAGGAGGTAACTTAGGTTGCAAGGTTCGCAGGGATTATTTAAAAGATAATTTTGAGGAGATACTTTTGCATGGCTAAAGAAAATGGAGAATAAAGTGACTATCTTGTCCAACCTTAAATGGAAATCTCTGGCACTATCAGAAGCAAAAATTACCATTCATTTCCTGATTCTCAGCAAAGAGACTATGAGGTGAAAGGAGCTATAGTGTTATCCTAGTCCTAACCCAAAGCGATCGGTTAGATAGTCACCAGATGGAGAATATTTCCACATGAACCAAGGGGCTGTTCAGGGCGATGGGCTGACCAAATTAATTCTTAGATCCCCCAGGACCTACAATAGCACCCAACACATGACAGGGCATAATAAATGACTGCTGAATGAATATATGAAGGAAGGAAGAAAAGAAAATGTTAAAATGTCACTGTCGTGGGTTAAATCCCTTTTCAGGCCAAGTGGCTTTAATTCACCCCAGTCCACTTCACCACCAGCCTCAACCACAAGAGGGTGAGAGAAGGTGATTGGTGTAAATCCACGAACAATACTGTACTAGGAAACAATTAGCAATATGCTGCCCCCTCCCCAACCAAAGGTGGTCAGAAACCCCATCTTTAAATCACAAGTTACACTTAATGAAAATCTAATACCCAAATGATGACCAAAAATGAGTAATTATTTAGCTGCTTAAATAAGGGCTCTCCTAATGCAGGTCCTCAGGATACTTCTGTATCAGGTACCTGTTCTAACGACAGCACACACAGCACAAGTTGTGATGGCCTCTTTATCTGATTATCTTCCCTGCTAGGTTGGTACTTCTTGAGGGCAGGAACAAAGTACATTCATCCGTATCGCCTCAGGGCCTTGTCCAGTTTAAACTGAAGAACCATGATTATGCTAAGTTAGAAAAATTAAATTTCTCCAAAACATTTCCGTCATGGGGCATATGGGTAGGGTGAGGCCCACCCACTACTATTGTTATCTGCTGAGCCTTCTCTATAGAACCTGAAGGCCTCATCATCACACATCACTCTTTCAGCTTCTCTTGCACAGGTGAAGAACTGGAAAAGCCTTAGAAGACTCTGCTTCAATTTTTAGAAATTTATTTTTAAAGGATGGCCCTCGTGGTGACAAAGAACAAATGGCCATTCAAAGCCAAACAAGAGTTGAGTTTGCCACTAAATATAAAAGATGCCGATGCTTCCTTTCTGGCACCCAGATGGAAGGACAGAACAGTTTAAAAATAAGATACCACTTCTGATAGATTAGCGCTACCAATTTTTGTGATGTTTCAGTAAAATCTTAATAATGAATCTGTGACATTTCTTTCTGAGACAGGGCAGGGTTGTGAATAATGACATTATTATAGTATCACAAGTAGACCCAGCATAAGGAAATATGGATGGCAGGGGGCATCTTAAGTAAGAATTATATTCGTTTTCTCCAGTAAGGAACATCCTCTGCATTCGCCGTCTCGTTTTTAAAAACCATAACATCCAAGTTCTAATATCCCTGGGTTCTGCTCTTCGTAACATCAGCCACATCTCTAAAGTTTTTAAAGCTTCGTTTCACACTATCAACAGAAAGAAAACTTCAACAAAAGGCACAAATTAAATACTATCCATCTGCACACTTAATTTACTACTCATTTGTATTTGCTTCCGAATCACCATAGTTTTGGCGTGCCATCAGGACTGGCTCTGCAGGAACTTAGATCCAAAATGGCAGCTGAGCTTCTGAAACTCACCAGAGCCATAACGCTTAACATACGTGAAACCAGGTCTTATTTATCTCACTTTTCAACCTGTCTAGGAGAAAAGAATATTTATAAAAACATTTCAAAGACTCAGATGGCATTCTGTTCACGTTCGTTATATCATTCTCCTTCTTGCGGGAGAACAGGCACCCTGCTTTTGGTTCCTCCGCTCCACAAACTGAATTAACCTGCTATTCCCATGTTTACACAGTCCACAAAAACAAGCTAATGGCAAAACATGGAAAGCTTAGGTTTTTCGCACTCTTCTCCTATAAGGCCAACTTAGGAAATGGGTGTAAAATGAATCATCTAACAAGTAAAGCCCCAAATAAGTGCTTTCATTTTCAGAAAAAACAATAATGAGAGCGTTAATTTTCCTTAGGTCCACCACAAAGCAACACTCCCTATCACTATGGTAATTTCTATGTCTTTTCCTCTAAATTCAAGATGTAAAGAAATTTTTAAAGAGACAAATTTGTTCCAGACTACCTCTTTAATGTTTCCAAAGCCCCTCACACAAAAGCTTAACTTACATCACCAAAAGATGTACATTGAATTTAAACTGTCACTTCTCTACTTATTTCCATTACTAATATAATAACATTAATTTTAGAAAAATAATAAAATACTTGCTCTTTAGAGATGGAGAACTTTAATTATCTTTATGTATTCAAATGCAGAGTCTTTTTGTTAAATTAGCGTGAAAGTCCCTTCATCTACACACAATTGGCCCAAAGAAACAGGCCATTTTCAGCACAAGGGGCCAATCCATTTGAACAGTGAATAAAGCTTTTGAAAGCACTACACACCCTCTTCCAGACTGTCAAATTTTCAAAACGGGCCAGCATTTCTTCCATTTTTTTTTTTTAACACTTGCAGGCCCAGCAAGCATCTTATAATTAGATTAATTAAAAAGGAAACAAAAACACTGCTCCCTTCTGATCAAAATTATTCCATTTATGCTTAATTAGCTTTAATCCAAGTCTACATATTTAATGATGGGGATATGACAATTCCACCCATTTGCATATTTTAAATGCCTTTCTAAACTATACTTTGTAACAGATTTAGAAGAACAGTCTCTTTCTCATGCCAGTATGCCACGCATAAATCAGGAGGATACAAATTAGGAAAAAAAAGAAAAAAGAAAAGAAAACAAGGCCTCTCAGAGCCAGGGATGTGCTGAGGGGGTGGGGTAATTTACTCAGGGGTGGGGGCAATTTCCCCGCCACATCACAAACTACGATCCTTTCAGCCCACCAGACGAGAAGCATTACATCACACTCTTACAATGATAGGGGGAGGTGGCTCTGAGAAAGCAAGTTTTCAGCTTTCTTCCCTCCCTGCTCCCAGGCTTTCTAGAATCCTGTACTGGGAGTAATGGAATTTAACTTGAAGGCACCGCACGGTTTCGGGGGTAACAAACATACACATACATAGAGCTATCTATTTACGTGACCCTAAATAACCACTTCAACAATGGATACATGGCCCAAACCGGCAATACACACATACACACACAGATGCTGAATTTGTGCTGAAAAGCCCAGTTCGTCTGTATAAAATTAAACAAAAATTGTAACCCGTGAGAAATGGAGGAGGCCAGTCTACAGGGAAAAGCTGATAAAGAATTCATTCCTAATGGGGTGAAGAGCTGTTTAGATCTTAAAACACCATGTTTACAAGATAGTCCTACCATTTGGTTCAAACCACGATCAAAATAAAAGCGCATCTGGCTGCACATTTGAGAACACACACAGAGACCCAGTGCAAATGAGCGCGCGCAGAGAGGGGTGATCCACACACTGCTTGGGAGGTTTTCAAGCAGGGGAATCTACAAACCCCAAACCTCCTGGTGTTCACTCGCCCCCAGCCTGATGTTTAAAATGTATCAGGTCTTATTTTAGGTTCTACATCTCTCTAGGAAGGATGGCCTAGCTTTAAGGGAGAAAAAAAAAAAAAAGCTTCCCCGTGGTAGTGCTTGCCCTCCCAGATCCTTTGTCGGCCTTAGCAGCCGAAAGAATGCAAACCCATTTATATTTATGCAAATTTTTGCAGCAGATTTAAGGGGGCAGGGAGAGGTCTGTGTTTCTTAAAAACCTCTTTCTAAATATCAAATCTCCAGTTACTCGCAGTTTCATTTATTTGCAAGACAGAAATGATGATGAAAATCTGTATATAAATTAAAAGTGCAATTAAATCACTTCAAAATTTAAACATTCTACCAAGGCTTTTCCATTTCTAAAATGCCGAACCAAAAGTACATCACGGGTCTGATTTACAGATTCACGAAATGTCTGAAGCCAGTCTCCATGCTAGACAAATGTCCATTTGCAACACCACTAGTGAAAACGGTTAGACAAGATCCATATAAATCAATTGGTTTAAAAAAATTGAAAATATTTACCAACCTCATAAAGTGCAGCAGTGCTTAAATCCAGCAAATTGAGGCATACAAGGTAGAAATGGAAATGAAAAAAGGTCCAAAAAATGATTTCTTTTTGTCTATCTGTTTTTTTGTATTTTAAATATTCAGAAACCAGCAGAGACTCTGTCGGCCATTTTGGCTTGAACTAACTCTCTCTCACTCACTCTCCCTCTTGCTCTCTCTCTCCCCCTCTGTCTCTAAAGGAAGCAGCTTTTTGTGACCTTCAAATAGAGGCGGATCATGTGACTTCGGGTAGGTTTGTCAATCAGGAAAGGGGAGGGAGCTGGGGTTGAAACTGCCTTAAAGGGAAAGCAGCCCTTTTCCACTCACTTTCATTTGTGAAAGGCTGTTATCTCATACTCTCCGCCTACACACACTGAATGTGAAAGTGGCAACAGCATAAGGGTAACAGATGAACAAAATATAAAAACCTTTATTGGTTTATAGAAATATGCTCAGTTGCTAACGATTCTTGCAGATCCTGGAGCTTGGCTTGCTTGCTACAGTTATTCTCTAGTTGTTTGGGCAAGCATGGGCTGGCAAACTGCTCTTTAAAAGGGGGCTTAAACAATGCTTTAGCCAAACAAGAGACTAGTTTTTAAAGATTAAGGTGAGGGCGCCTGGGTGGCTCAGTCGGTTAAGCGGCTGCCTTCAGCTCAGGTCGTGATCCCAGGGTCCTGGGATCGAGCCCCGCATCGGGCTCCCTGCTTGGTGGGGAGCCTGCTTCTCCCTCTCCCTCTGCCTACTTGTTCTCTCTATCTCTGTCAAATAAATAAATAAAATCTTTAAAAAAAAAAAAAAAAAAGAGTTTAAAGATTAAGGTGAAATACAGGGCACAACTGATCTCTGACAAGCTCCTAAAATGCAAAGGAGAAGACTAAAAGGAAATATACCCAAGTATAAACGGAACCTGGCAATTCAGAGAGGTTAAGTGACTTATCTCAAATCACACAGCTAGACAGAAGCAGCACAGGGACTGGTTTCCCAACTGAAGTCCACATGTATTGTTTTGGGTGTATGTGTGTTTGATACCTCCTCCCCCAACCCCAAACAAAAACCATGCTGCAGCGTTAGCAAGCTGACTGCCTCTAGGATAGGCCAGATTCCAGCCATCTTTAATCCCTTCTCCCACCTGAGGAAGTAGCTCTGCAGCTGACAAGAGTAAGCATGAAATTTAAAACCTACCTGCTTTCCCCATCCCTAAGTCCCTTCTTCTGGCTATATGCATTCTCAATTTATACCCACCTAAGAAACCCATGCTGGGTTTGTGTCTCTAGCCCTGGGGCTAACAGGCTGTGCAAGCTTAGGTGGGCAAATCCCTTTACCTCCCCAGGCTCAGTTTTCTGACTGGAATGTAGACTGGACATTACTAGATGGTATCTTTGGTTCCTTTCCTCTCGAAAACTCTGCACTTGGCTTCTTTCTTTTAGCAGTTCTGTTCATCTTATCCTTGCCATCTCAAAAGTCATTACCCCAGGAAGGCCTTCTTAACCCTTCCAGTAGAGACCAGGCCTTCCTATTCAACACTCCCATAACATCCTTTACTGCTTCTTTATAACATTGATCAGAGTCGCAATTTATTGTTTGCGTAAGAATTTGCCTATTGTTGATCTTCCTCAGTGTGTGTAAGGACAAACACCACATCTTCCTTCACTGCTGTCTGAGGCCCCACATAGTTGGTGAATAAATGAATGAATGAATGACTTGGACTTCTATTCAGAAGTGCTGGACAGGAGGAGATCTGCCACCCAAATATAAAGAATGGAAGTCACATCATTTCCAGAAACTCACCTCCATCTGTTTGTTCTAAGGACTGCTTTGGAAATAAAGTAACTAAAATAGACAGAGCAGGCAAAAGTGCCCTGTGACTCAAAACTCCATCTATCTCTATAAACCAAAACTAGTGGGATCCACAGTGTGAGTCTCCCAAATGAACGAGGCTGACCAAGTGTAATCTGACATGCCATCCAGCAGAGAACCCATGGATTCTGTAAGCCTGGCATTCCTCGAAAAGGAACCTATGAACCCTCCCTAAATCCCACACGTTTGTCATCCTGGCTTCTGGGTCTTCATACAGCCTTCCTCCCTTGCTTTTTCCACTCCGACAGAAGAACAGGAAAGGAGCTGTTTCAGGGCAGGCGGAGCCAATGCCTCAATGATCTGGCGGCTTGAATATTTATGGTGTAAAAGGCTTCCACTGTCTTCTCGCAGCCCGGAGTGGAGCAAAAGCCAGGACCCAGACTGACAATTGAGATGTAGGCAAAAGCAGGAAACTCCTTGGATGGAAATTTTGAATATTTAGTCTATTTTTATCCTTCCAATACCTTCCAGATGAGTTACGGAAAGCTCACTTACGTGGAGCATCCTCAACATGTTAAAATGCATGGAGACTATACAGCTGCCTTGTTTTAATTTGTGATGGACATGGTTTCTTTATAATGTTGCTCAGTCTCCATTCCCCAATGCAGAATATTATTGTATAAATATGTATGTGTGTGTGTGTTACCTTGTAAGTGTTAAACAAGCTGCATGAAAAGCCAGAAAACATAAACACATTTAGAAACAAAACATTAATTCTATTTTCAAACAATATAATCAATATGTTTTCTTCAACCTCTAGACAGCTTTGTTTTGTGAGATACCTCTAACCTTAAAGCAATTAGTCCACTTGCTTATCTGAAGAAATAGCTGAAATAAACACATTATTTTCATGTATTTCCCAGACATTTTGGGCTTTGTGATATATTTGCTGTACTTTTTCACACTAACCATTAACCAGTGTTTTTAAACTGTGCTATTATAATATGAGGATACAAAGTAACAAAAAAGTTTACTTTTTTTTTTTAAAGATTTTATTCATTTATTCACGAGAGACAGAGAGAGGCAGAGGGAGAGGCAGGCTCCCTGCAGGGAGCCCGATGGGGGGCCCAATCCCAGGACCCTGGGATCATGACCTGAGCCAAAGGCAGACACTCAACTGACTGAGCCACCCAGGTGCCCCAAAGGCTTACTTTTTTAAACAAATAAACCAGAACTTATACACTCATATGTGTTATCTTTCAAAGTTGGCACCTTGGTGACAATATACTAAAATATTTTTATTAGGAAACAAGATTAAAAAATAATGAACTGGGGCGCCTGGCTGGCTCAGTTGGTTAAGCGCCTGACTCTTGGTTTCCGCTCAGGTCATGATCTCAGGGTCATGAGATCAAGCAAGAGCCTGCTTAAGATTCTCCCTCTCCCTTTCCCCCCCCCCCCCCCCCCCCCCCCCCCCCCCCCCCCCCCCCGGTCTCTTAAAAACAAAATAGTGATGCCTGGGTGGCTCACTCAGTTAAGTGTCTGCCTTTGGCTTGGGTCATGATCCTGGGGTCCTGGGATTGAATCCTACATCAGGCTCCTTGCTCAAGAGGGAGCCTGCTTCTCCCTCTGCCTGCCACTCCCCCTGCTTGTGTGCTTTCTTTCTCTCACAAATAAATAAAATCTTTAAGAAAGAAAGAAAAGAAAAGAAAGGAAGGAAAAAAGAACTGAACATTTAACTCAACAATCTAGAAAACACGTAACAAACTAAAAAGAAATTTATAATGATAAAAGCATAAACATAAAGCAATAGTCAAAGAAGAGTAGACTGAATCAAACCAACACTTTTTTGCTCTAAAAAATATAGGTAGATAATCCTTCGGAAAAATCTGATCAAATTTAAAAAGAGAGAGAGAGAAGTGGTAAATTAACATTAGGGCTCAGAAAGAGGGCATTATAACTACAGATTTGGAGAGTATTTTTCTTTTTAAGATTTATTTATTTTAGAGAGAGGGGCGTGCGCATGAGCAGGGGGAGGGGCAGAGAGAAGGAGAGACAGACGCAGACTCCCTGCTGAGTGTGGAGCCTGAAATGGGGCTCAGTCTCACGACCCCAAGATCATGACCTGAGCTGAAATCAAGAGTTGGACGCTTAACCAACTGAGCCACCCAGGTGCCCCAGAGAGTATTTTTTGTAAATTGTAAGAGAATAACACATAACTTCACATCAATAAACTTGAAGATTAAATAAAATGGAGGACAGTCAAGGAAAAGAAAAATTACTAAAATCAACTCAAGAAAAATTATGAAAATAACAATAAAAACCCACAGCAGAAATCTGTAAGATATTCGAAGAAGTAGCCACTAAAACTACATCAGGCACAAATGGTTTTCTGGGTGAATTCTACCAAACTTCTTCTTTTTTTTTTTTTTAAGATTTTTATTTATTTGACAGAGAGAGATACAGCGAGAGAGGGAACACAAGCAGGGGGAGTGGGAGAGGGAGAAGCAGGCTTCCCGCGGAGCAGGGAACCTGATGCGGGTCTCGACTGGGATCATGACCTGAGCCGAAGGCAGACGCCCAATGACTGAGCCACCCAGGCGCCCCAATTCTACCAAACTTCTATCAAACAGATAAATTCCATGTCATCCCTACTGTCCCCAAACTTATGGAGACAAAAGGGAAAGCTTCCTAATTTCTTCTATGTGCCTAACTATTCCTGATATCCATCTGGACTGAGACGGTACAAAAAATAAAACTATAGATCAATCTTCACTTGTGAAGACAAATATAAAAATCCTAAGTAAAATATCAACAAATAGAATTCAGCAGTTTTAAGAGAATAGTTCACTATGACCATGGAGGGTTTATACCAACAATGCAAGGATGGTTAAATTACAAAATCTATTAACATAACTTCATTTGTTCAGCAAGTATGTGTAAATGCTTTCTGTGCATCTGACTCTATGCTAGTTGAGTTAGTGAGCCATACCAGAAGGGTTCCTGTCCATGTGGAGCCAACAGCCTTATGGGAGAAGGAAATCACCGATAAGGAAATTTAAAGTATTTGATGGCACACAGAATAACTGAGGGAGGCTCACTTTAGATAAGGTGGCTAGGGAATGCTTATCTCAGGCGGGACATTTAAGCTGAGTTGAAAAGCAACCCGCTTGAGTTCAAAAAAAAAGAGAGAGAGAGAGAACAAGAGGGAAGATCAGGAGGCTAGGACAGGTGAGCAGGGGAGAAAGATGTGAGATGAACCTGAGGAGGTAGGAGGGGCCAGATCATACTGGGTCTTGCAGGCCACAGTAAGGATTTTCTTCTAAGAATAGTTCCAGACACTATTTTAAAAAATTCTTTAAAAAATTCTCTAATTCTTCTCTAAAGAGAAGAAGAATTTTAAAGCAGGAGACTGAATGGCACTATTTTATCCATTACTCATTTTCCACTTAATGACTAGAGTCTACCAGCTTGTCAGGGGCCTAGGAAAATATTTAGGACCTGAGAAAATATATTTACAAGTCAAAAATACAAAAAGAAAATTATAACTATAAAAATTAATAAATGCTTAAATGTCCTCAAAATATAACAACCCAGGGTTTTCTTTTCCTTTTTCTTTCTAAGAAGGCTCCATGCCCAGCATGGAGCCTAACTCAGGGCCTGATCTCATGACCCTGAGTTCAAGACCTGAGCCAGGATCAAGAGTCAGATGCTTAACTGACTGAGCCACCCAGGTGCCCCAAACCCAGGAATTTCATTCACTGTTAAATTTAGGATTTATAAAAATTTTGTTACATTTGAAAACAACTCTCACTTTACAAAAATTCCTAAAAATGCTAACTGTTAAAAATCTCAGGTAATTATAAATTGAATCAGTTATTTGTAGCCAAAACACTTCAGTAGCAAAATTATTAAAATTCTTCAAACATGTGATAGCAAAAATAAATAAAACCACATGTTTAATATGGGATGTGGGTACCTTTTAATGGATTTCCTATAAAGTGGGGCAAAGTCTCCAAACCCTCCCCAAGTATGCATTTCTAGGACCCATGGAGCTCTTACCACCATTTTAGGAGAGACAGGATCAGATTTATGTTTTCAAAAGCTCATTCTGGCTCGTACATGGAGAATACACTATAAAGGACCAAGAGCAGAAGCAGAGAGACAAATTGGAAGGCAGCTGTGGCCATCTAAGTGAGGGAGGGACCAGGTGGAGGTGGGAGAGGTGGAGAAAAGTATAAAATATATTTAAAAGGTACAAGTGAGGGGCTCCTGGGTGGCTCAGTTGTTAAGCATCTGCCTTTGGCTCAGGTCATGATCCCAGGGTCCTGGGATCAAGCCCCGCATCGGGCTCTCTGCTCCACGGGAAGCCTGCTTCTCCCTCTCCCACTTCCACTGCTTGTGTTCCCTCTCTTGCTGTGTCTCTCTGTCAAATAAATAAATAAACTCTTCAAAAAAAATTAAAAAAAATTAAAAAAATAAAAGGTACAAGTGATTCTATCATGAGATAAATGGTTGTTGTTATGAATAAAATCTGTGACCATGAAATACAGTAAGGCCAATCAACTCTTTGAAAAATAGGACTCCAAATTCTGGACTCACCATTCATTCATTCAGTCAAGAACCTTTTTGGTTTTTATACAAATTTTAAAGCATCCACCATATATTATATTCTGTACTAAAACCAGGCCCTGGAGTATACAAAGATGATTTTTAACACCCTCAAGGACAGAGCCATAATTAAAATATACTATGGTAGGGGTGCTTGGATGGATCAGTTGGTTAAGCGTCCGACTCATGATTTTGGCTCAGGTCATGCTCTCAGGGTCGTGAGATGGAGCCCCGCATTGGGCTCCGCACTGGGAGTGAAGCCTGCTTGAGATTCTCTCTCTCCCTCTCCCTCTGCCCTCCCCCCTAAAAAATAGCATGGTAAGTGCCATAATTAAAGAACAGAGATAAGACAGTTATGCCATAGGAATACAAAGAAATAACTGCTGGTAGAGTCAAAAAAGATTTCACAGGGGATATGAGATTTTGAACAGAGTCTAAAGAACGAGTAGGAGTTTGCCATGGACAGAACATGAAAAAGGTAAAGACTTTTCTAAGTTTATCAACTTCCAGTACTATCAAATGTTGGCAACGATGAAGGCCGACAAGAAACAATATAAATGTAAGAACTAAGTTTTTCAGGATTCTTAAGCCCAACCAAACGAGAAGGTGGAAACAGTAGCCAAAGCTACACTGGAGTCTCCAACGCAACTAGAATCCCAATATTTGGATTCTAGCTGGAAAACAGAATGTTAGCATTTATACTCTTACTACATTTAGAAATTAAAATGCTAGCAGACCTAATTTTAGGGAACATTAAAAAAATTCTCAAATTCTTTACAACCAAAACTCAAAAATCGAATTTGCAATTTAGAGGAAGAATTCCTTGATACTCCAGGTTGAGTCTGGTGTTCTCCTCTGAGCTTCCTGGCTCCCCGCACACACCTCATGGGTAGCACCTTCATGCCCTATTGCTGGTGTCACTCATTTACTTTGTACTTCCCCTTCTAAACTCTGAGACTCTTAATGGCAGGCTATGTGGCTTTTACTTCTGGATCAAGTACATAGAAGGAATTCAATTAATGTTTGCTGGATGAAGGGCCAAACAAATAAGCAAAGGAATAAACTGGATATGTATGTATGTACATATAAATGGATGAACAGTACGAACCTAAGTATTTACAGGGTGCAAAAGAAGATAAACTTAAAAACCTCTAACTGGAAGAAGATAAAACATGTACACAGGATAGTCAACAAGAAAGTGTAAGATAACTTGGTAACTGTATGGTTCTAGCCTAGGAGACACAGGAGTTAGAAAACAGAGGCGCTACAGACCCGTGGAACTGGACTTCAAAGGAAGGACAGGACCAGAAGGGTCAAAACAGATGCTCAGTGTGAAGCTAAGGAAGCTGAAGCTGCAAGACCCCTCACTTTCATGGGGTCTCCCAAAGCCCTAGGAGGGGTCCTGGCCCAAATGATCTCTCTGCTTTTTTCTGTTGCAATGTGTTTTTTCTTTCTTTTCTTTTTTTAATTGTGGTAAAATACACCTATCATAAAATTTACCATCTTAGCCAGTTGTACAGTTCAATAGTGTTAAGTATATTCACGTTGTTGTGAAACAGATCTTCAGATCTCTAGAGATATTTTATCTTGCAAATCTGAAATTCTATGCCCATTAAACAAATTCCCTCTTTCCTTCCCCCGGTCCCTGATAACCACTATTATTTTCTATCTATATAAATTTGACTACTTTAGATACCTCATTTAAGTGGAATCATCCAGTACTTATCTTTTCATGACTAGCTTATTTCACTTAACATAATATTCTCAAGGTTCATCCACACTGTAGCATGAGACAGGATTTCCTTCTTTTTCATGGCTAATACTCCACGGTACGTATATACCACCTTTTGTTTATCCATTCATCCACCAATGGACCCTTGGGTTACTTCTGGCCCCTGGCTACTGTGATGAGTGCTTCTTTGAAGATGTGTATGCAAACAGTTCAATTCTTTTGGATACATACCCAGAAGGGGGATTGCTGGATCATGTGATAGTTCTATTTTTAACTTTTTGAGGAATCTCCATACTGTCCTTCCATAGCAGTTATGTCATTTTATAATCCCACCAACAGCATGCAAAGGTTTCAATTTCTCCACATCTTTGCCAACACTTGTTATTTTCTGTTTTTGGTGTTTTTGTTTTGGGTTTTGGTTTTTTGGGGTTTTGTTTTTGTTTTAATAGTAGTTATCCTAATGTATGCAAAGTAGTATCTCATTATGGTTTTGATTTGCATTTCTTTGATGATTAGTGATGATGAGTGTCTTTTCATATGCTTATTGGCCATTTATATATCCTTGGAGAAATGTCTATTCAAACCCTTTGCCCATTTTTTAACCAGGTTATTTGATTTTTTGTTGTTGAGTTGTAGTTCTCTACATATTCTGGATATTAACCCCTTAACAGATATATGACTCGCAGATATTTTCTCCCATCTGTAGGTTGCCTTTTCACTATATGGATTGTGTCTTTTGATGCACAAAATTTTAAAAATTTGATGTAGTCTCATTTGTCTATTTTTGCTATACTTTTGGTGTCACATCCAAGAAATCCCTGCCAAGTCCAATGTCATGAAGCTTTTCTCCTGTGTTTTCTTCAAAGAGTTTTATAGTTTTAGGTTTTAAAGCTTAGGTCTTTAATAATTCATCTTGAGTTAATTTTTGTTTTTGGTATGAGACAAGGGGCCATCCTCATTCTTTTGCAAGTGGGTAGCCAGTGTTCCCAACGCTATTTGTTGAAAAGACTCTCTCCTTCATTCCCCACTGAACGGTCTTGGCACCCTTGTCAACGATCACTTGACCTTATATGTGAGTGTTTACTTCTGGCTTTCTACTCTATTCCAATGGTCTATTTGCCTGTCATTATGCCAGTATCACACTGTTTTGATTACTGTAACTTTGTAATATATTTTGAAATTAGGAAGTGTGACTACTCTTTGTTCTAAATGACCGATTATTTTTATAAAGTGTGCAAAGACAAGGTATTTTCATCACTCTTAACCCATACTGTTAAAACCACAGCCTCTTTCCATCTTAACTTTCCCCCAGCATGATTCCCCCTGTCAGTAGAGTTAGAGTGGTTGCAGGCATTTTAGGAATCTGCAAAAAGAAAGTTAAATTGGTGATATATTCATTTTGAGATTAGTGGAATATATTCATGTGGTTCTCAGTCATGTCTGTATGGTCGAGTTATTGTTACCCATCCTTGTATACAAAGATGTGACTGGGCCAACTTACTCTGCATCATGACAGAAATGTGCAGGGCCAGATCATATCATGATGTAAATGTGTCAATTCAAAGAGTATTTCAAAGTAGCCAGTGTACAAGAAAAAAATGAAGCCTTGCAATATAAAGGATACTTGATAGAGATTTTCCCAAAGTTGATAACAATCTTAAAAATTTATATAATTTTACTCATAACAAGTTGTGAGGCTGAAAGGAACTTTGCTAATCTGTCAATTTGAAAAACCATATTCTGATCAACCATGCTATAATACACAATGAATTACTTTTCTATTCTCTCTTTAGAAAACATCACAGAATTGTTACAACATGAAAGGGCAACAAAGACTATATAGCCAAAAAATGTAGAGAAAAAAGTTTCACAGTGATGTGTTAAGCAGTGAATACAAATATTATTGCTATTTTTCTGAATTTTGTATTTGTCAATTTCAACGTTGCCATTTTTGTGATTTCTTTCCTCATTGTAAATAAATGTTCACTTCTATACAACTTGTATTTGAAATTAATGCTCTTAAAGAGCATTCCCACGAAACCTAGATTCACTCCTGGTCAAAAAGAAAGGTCTCTTCGCCTGAACAAAGGCATATAGTGGGGAAGGAAATGAGACGTGCATGGAAGGCCCTATGGAGAGCATGCATGGAAGGCCTTATGGAGAGCCACTGGATGGCTGCAGAAAGATCCTTTAATTAATTAATTAGCTAATTAATTAGTTTTTTTTTTTAAATAAACTCTATGCTCAACATGGGGCTTGAACTCATGACCCCAAGATCAAGAGTCACATGCTCTAACCAACTGAGCCGGCAGGCTCCCCAAGATCCTTAATTTTTTTTTTAAGATTTTATTTACTCATTTGAGACACAGAGATAGAGAGAGAGAGAGAGAGAGCATGAGCAGGGAGAGAAGCAGAGGGAGAGGGAAAAGTAGGATCCCCGCTGAGCCAGGAGCCTGACGCGGGGATCGATCCCAGGACCCCGGGATCTTGACCTGAGCCAAAGGCAGATGCTCAACCATCTGAGCCACCCAGGCACCCCAAGATCCTTTAAACAATAGAAAAAATATTCATAGGTAGGCTAAAGGCCACTTAATGGAGGCCCCCAGAAGCAAAGAAAAAGTTCAGACTTGGATAGAAAGGCATCTTCTGCTAAACAAACAATAATCAACAACTGGCTTATAGGTAGAGATGCTTAAAGAATAGTGACAAAATCAGGTCTGTTGGAATATATTTAAGAAAGCATTGACTATAAAGTCAAACATGATACGTTATCAATTCACTTCCCTTCTGCTAATAAAAAATAAAATATTCTAGGGTTAGGATTTTTAATAACTCCACCCCAGATTTTCAAAGTGAGTGTAGAACAGGGATTCTTAGCACTCAGACATCTTCATTCATTCAATATAGTATACTTATTCACATTTTCTATGTGCCATTGGCAGTGACCAAGCTGACAAAGGCCTCTGTCCTTGCACAGCTGGAGATCTAGCAAAAAGCCTTAACCTGCCTGCCATGGTATGCCTCCTCTCTATCACGCTCTTCACCTCTCCTTCAGCCCGAACTTCAGGGCACAGACATTCCCAGCTGAAAGGGAAACCCAGGCCAAGTAAGTGCTCAGGGCAGAGCTTGTCTTCACACCCTCTAGTGATCATAACATTTTGGGGAAATAAACACTAGTTTCTCTTCATGACACCCCTGGAGATTCTTGCAGCTGAACTTGTAGTTCTTTACCTATAATCGCTATTTCAAACATTTCAAAACATTTTATAACTGCATGATAATAATAACATCTCCAAAAAAGAAGCCTTAAAACACCAATTTCAAGGAACCGGACAAATACATCTTGCCTTTCAAGTAATGTTTTTCCATAAAGGCAGTTATTTTGCCCATAAGCAAAATATAAGCTAAATTATTAAGACTATTATAAAATTAACAGCAGTTTTCTAAGAGCTGCATGATCTACCCTATTCACTGTTGGTTAAAGTCACCACTCGAACCTGTAAGTAGTAGCAACCCACATTTTCAACTATGAAACACATAGCTCCTGAAGTTACTCTTATTGTAATTAATCCATGGCCAGACATCCAAGAAAAACCTCATGAAATAGAATTCAGAACTTATTATGTATGATTCTGAGACTCTTGGGGAAAAAAAAGGTGTTTTCAGAGAATTAATTTTTTTCAGTCACTTCAATGCAAATTACAAAATTTATTAGCAACGGACAGTTTCCCAAAGACCTAATACAAAATGTTTATGGTTATACTAAAATTCCCAGCAGCAAAAATTCCATAAGCATAACTATCATCTATTGAACCTCTTTGTGGCATTTTCAAAATACCATTAACTTGAAAATAAAACTCATTTCCTTTCTCTTAAAAACAATCTAAGAAGATTATATAGAAATCCAACTATTCTTCTGATGTCCAGCTTACTGCTGTGTAATAATGATTGAGTTTACACAGAGTTCAGTTTGGTACTTCTTAGTAAGTTTATTTCAACATGTACTTATTTTAATGGTTTAAGGAAAAAAAAAAAAAAACTGGTGAAAACTGATGGTAGAACACAGAAAATGTTAAAATAAAAACACCTCTTTCCTATGGCCAAATACCAAAGTTTCTATTTTGAAGATAATTATGTATAAGTGACTTGGAAATACTTTTTTTTCCTTTGTGTGTGTGTGTGTGTGTGTGTGTGTGTGTGTGTATTTAGGAAATACTATAGAGCCCCATTTTTTTAAACAAGCACCCAAAAGAATGGCTGTGAAAGAACTTAATGTTAAATTTGGTGGTTAAATATGAAACAAGGAATATCCTAATAAAAGGAATCCTTAGTGTAGAGACTGAGGAAGAATAAGCTTTTTTTTTTTTTTAAGATTTTATTTATTTATTTGACAGAGAGAGAGACAGTGAGAGCAGGAACACAAGCAGGGGGGAGTGGGAGAGGGAGAAGCAGGCTTCCCGCCGAGCAGGGAGCCCAATGCGGGGCTCGATCCCAGGGCCCTGGGATCATGACCTGAGCCGAAGGCAGACGCTTAACAGTCGACTGAGCCACCCAGGCGCCCCTGGGAAGAATAAACTTTTAAAAGTTGCACTGCAGTATAAGATGAATCTGAGGAAGATAGAACTGTAAGTTAATGAGTTAGAGTAGGAACAGAAATAAAGATAAGGTAAGGACAAGCTGTTAGAATTAATGAAAGGTCTGCATAATTAATAATTCAGAAAAATTGAAAGGGCATTTTATATCTAGACATTTAAGTTGGGAAGAATGTAATTAGTAAGAAGAGAATTTAATCAAGACATCGGAATTAAGACATTTAAAAAATAACACCTCAAGCACAAAGCCATATTACACCACACTAGCATATAAAGAGCAATGTTGACGCCATAAATTACATTCTTCCCTCCAAATCAATATAAAACTATCTTCAACACTTTGATTTCCATGTGGGTCTCCCATGCAAGCTCTGAATAGATTCTCCCTTAAAAAAGGGAAATCAAAGATGGCACCCCAAGGGTGTTGAAATACAGGAACTGATATAATAAATTCTACCAACAATCTTAAAAAGGGGATACTTTCTATGTAACACATTATAAAATGAGATTTTTAAAAATTTTAATATGTATGCTTTATTTAATATAACACATATAAAAGATTATCATTTCAACATAAAATCAATGTAAATTATTAATTTTACATTTTTGGGGGGGTACTAAGTCTTTGAAATCCAGGCTGCATTTTGCATTTAAAGTACATTTAGGGACACCTGGGTGGCTCAGTCGTTAAGCGTCTGTCTTTGGCTCAGGTCATGATCCCAGGGTCCTGGGATCGAGCCCCACATCGGGCTCCCTGCTAGGTGGGAAGCTTGCTTCTCCCTCTCCCACTCCCCCTGCTTGTGTTCCCTCTCTCGCTATGTCTCTCTGTCATATAAATAAATAAAATCTTTAAAAAAAAAAATAAAGTACATTTAAATTTGGTTGCTAACTTTTTTTTTATTGTGGTAAAAACACATGAAATTAAATTTACCATCTTAACCATTTTTAAGCGTAAAGCTCAGTAGTGTTAAGTACATTCTCATTGTTTTGCAACAGATCTCTAGAACTTTTTCATCTTGTAAAACTGAAACTCTATACCCATTGAACACTGATTCCCTCCTCCGTCCCCAGAGCCCTTGGCAATCTTTACTTTTCCACTTTCTGCTTTTATGATTTTTAACATCAGATACTTGATGTGAGTGGAATCATACAGCATTTGTCCTTTTGTGACAGGCCTATTTTGCTTAGCATAATGCCCTTCACGTTCATCTAGATTGTAGCATATGACAGGATTTCCTTATTTTTAACGCTTCATAATATTCCATTGTGTGTATATACATTTTCTTTATCCACTCATCTGTCAATGGTTGCTCCACCGCTTGGCTGTTATGAATAACGCTGCAGTGAACATGGGTGTGCAAATATGTCTTTGAGATCCCACTTTGAGAGATCTGTTATTGTTGTTTTGTTTTTTTAAAGATTTTATTTATTTATCTGACAGAGAGAGACACAGCAAGAGAGGGAACACAAGTAGGGGGAGTGGGAGAGGGAGAAGCAGGCTTCCCGCTGAGCAGGGAGCCCCTGGGCTCAATCCCAGGACCCTGGGCAGAAGCTTAACGACTTAGCCACCCAGGCACCCCGAGAGATTTGTTTTTAATGCTGAATTTTCATAAAATGAACTAAAAGATTCAAGAAAATTCAATTAACAAAGATTTACTAGAAAAACTGAATCACTCTCGTACGTTAAAGGCAAATATCTTTTGAGAATATGAGTCAATTTAAGCATGGAGATTTAAAGCTTAGACTTGTTTGTAAATTAGATTTAAAAAGAGAAATTAAAAAGAAGCCAAACTCATTAATACAGTTGACCGTTGAATAACACAGGTTTGAACTGTGTAGGTCCACTTAAATGCAGATTTTTTTCAGTAAGTACAACACAGTGCTGTAAATGTACTTTCTCTTCCTTATGATTTTAAAATATTTTTTCTCTAACTTATTTTATTGTAAGAATATAGCACAGAATATATATAACATACAAAATAGGTGTCAACTGTTTATGTTATCAGTAAGGTTTCCAGTTAATAGTAGGCTATTAGTAGTTAAGTTTTTGGGGAGTCAAGAGTTACATGTGGATTTTTGACTGTGGGGGGGGTCAGTGCCCCTAACTCTTGTGTTGTGCACCAAAACTGATATTTGGCTGCACATAATTTACAACAAGTAATCTGCCTACAAACATCTAGACCATCACTTGTCTCATAAATAAAACCAAATCAAGAGCCTGTCTTGGGTGGAAACATTTTATATAATATGAGTTTTCTATAAGCATAGTCAAATCTATGAGCAACTATCTACTTATGCTGCTTTTTGAAAAGCTGTTATAGTTCTATATTTACCCCTGTGTTGAACACATTATGTGATTAATGCTGTGTGAGTTTAATTAGTAATTATATGGCAATAAACTTAGCTTGTTTGATTTGTTACAGTAGCTTGTAAAGTAAATATCCTCAGAAAAAGGATTATATTAGATATACTAATAGTTCATAAACCTCATTAAAAAGCAACAATATTGAAACAATATATATACACAAAGTGTTTAAAGCCATACACTCTACCAAATCTTATTCACACATACATCAGAATTCAGTACAACATCTAAATATTAACAGTTTAGCACAGATATTTCTCAATGTCAAAAGTCAATTATTTTTTAAGAGGGTTTTCTATATGCATAGCTACCCTAACCTGCCTGTTTATAGAACTTAGTTCCACTGAAATAAACATCACGGAAATAAAATAATTTTTTCAAAGCTTCTAGCACTTATGGTAAAAATGTTAAATGATGAAGCAAGGAAAGTGACATAGATCAGCTAATAAAAATAATTTTAGTCCTAATCCTTACAAGAATTTGCTCCATGACCTTGACGTTCTATTATCCCTGTGTTCCATCTGCCTCCATAAATGAAATAGGCTGTTCATACAAACTGAGATCAGTGAATGAGAGCCATTTTGGAAATCATTTTGGAAAAAAATTTAGATCTCTGCCTCATATCATACACAAAAATGAGTACCAGTTCAATTAAGATGTAAAGGTAAAGGGGTGCCTCGGTGGCTCGGTTAAGCGTCTGCCTCCTGCTCAGGTCATGATCCCGGGGTCCTAGGATTAAGCCCCGCACTGGGCTCCCTGCTCAGTGGGGAGTCTGCCTCTACCTCTGCCTCTGCCCCCCCTACCCCCCACCCCCGCTCATGCACATGCTTTCTCTCTCTGAAATAAATAAATAAAATCTTAAAAACAATTATTTTTAAAGATGTAAAGGTAAAAAATAAAGCAGGAAACTAAGGTATTTTATTACATTAGGGTAGGGACAACTTCTCTCAGCAAGCACAAAATATAGAAGCTATAAAGGCTGACTGATTTTACCACATAAAAATGTTTTAAGTTTATTAGTATGAAAGATACCCCAATGCTAAGAGATAAAGATAGGGAGAAAATATTTAAAACATCTCAAAACACAAAGGTTAGTATTTATATTTTATAAAGGGCTCCTACAAAGCTATCAAAACAAACAATCCAATAGAAAAATGGGAATAATATGCAAATAAGTGATACATAAAACTTAAAAATCTATGGCCAATAAACTAACAAAAGATATTCCATCTCATTAGTAGGCAGAAAAGTGCAAATTAAAAACAATAAAATATTAGGGGTGCTTGGCTAGCTCAGTGAGTGAACACACAACTTTTGATCTTGGGGTTGTGAGTTCAAGCCCCACGTTGGGTGCAGAGATTACTTTAATAAAACAACAACAGGGGTGCCTGGGTGGCTCAGTCGGTTAAGCGGCTGCCTTCAGCTCAGGTCATGATCCCAGGGTCCTGAGATCGAGCCCCACATCGGGCTCCCTGCTCGGCAGGAAGCCTGCTTCCCCCGTCCCTCTGTCTGCCGCTCTCCCTACTTGTGCTCTCTCTCTATCTCTGTTAAATAAATAAATAAATAATCTTAAATAAATAAATAAATAAATAAATAAAACACACAATAAATTATTAGAGTGGCAAAAATTTAAGGATAAATAATTTTATTGTCATCAAAGGTGAGGAGAAATGGGCATTCTCATACACTGTTGATGGAAGGCATCATGGGTATAACTTCTTTAGAAGGCAATTTGCTAGCAGCTACCTCCATACAAAAAAAAAAACCAACCAACCAAACAAACAAACAAACAAAAAACCATCCCATGAACCAAGAGCTTCATCTCTAGAAATTTATTCTACAGAAATACACCTGTGAATAAAGATATAAGAATAAGGATGTTCAATAAAATATTATTTATAATAATCATAGAAGTAGAGACCACCAAAATATCTACTGGAGAAGAATGATTATAGTCCATCCATTCAACAGAATGTTGTGCAGATGTTTAAGAGAATGAAATAGGCTATGAAAGATGCCAAATTTAAAAAGCAAGTGATAGAAGAATTATGCTGGGGAAAAAACCCTCTACTTAGTTGTTTTAAGATATACAGAAAATAGGGGCCCCTGGGTGGCTCAGTCGTTAAGCGTCTGCCTTCGGCTCACGTCGTGATCCCAGGGTCCTGGGATTGAGCCCCGCATCGGGCTCCCTGCTCAGCGGGAAGCCTGCTTCTCCCTCTCCCACTCCCCCTGCTTGTGTTCCCTCTCTCGCTGTGTCTCTCTCTGTCAAATAAATAAATAAATAAATCTTAAAAAAAAGATATACAGAAAATGGGGTGCCTGGCTGGCTCAGATGGTAGAGTGTGCAACTCTTGATCTCAGGGTTTTGAATTCCAGCCCCACATTGGGTGTGGAGCCTACTTAATTAAAAAAAAAAAAAAGAAAAAAAAAATATATATAAAATAAAACAAAATATACAGAAAGTGTTTACAAAGATTAGGGGGGAAGAAGGGTAAAAGGAGAGTCTCATTTTTATTTCTCTATCTATATATACCATTTGAATGTTTTATGATAAGCATGTACAGTTGCCCCTTGAACAACATGGGGGTTGGGGTGCTGACTCCCCCACACAGTTGAAAATCTGCTAATTATTTCTGACTCCCCCAAAGCTTAATATGAATAGCCTACTGTTGATTGGAAACCTTACTGATAACATAGTCAATTAACACCTATTTTGTATGTTATGTGAATTACATTATATGATTATACGATTATACAGTTTATACAAATCATACAGTTATATGAAGTGTATTCTTACAATAAAGTATGCTAGAGAAAAGAAAATGTTTAATTGATTGATTGATTTTTAAAGATTTCATATATTTATCTGACACAGAGAGAGCAAGAGAGCACAAGCAGGGGGAGCGGCAGATGGAGAGGGAGAAGCAGGCTCCTTGCTGATCAGGGAGCCTGATGTGGGGGGCTCAATCCCAGGACCTGGGGTTCATGACCTGAGCTGAAGGCAGACGCTTAACCAATTGAGCCACCCAGGTGCCCCGAAAATGTTTTATTTTTTGTTTTGTTTCGAGTTTTTATTTAAATTTTAGTTAGTTAACATACATAGCGTAGGGGCACTTGGGTGGCTCAATAAGTTAAGTTTCCATCTCCTGATCTCAGGGTTGTGAGTTCAAGCCCCGCACTGGGCTCCATGCTGTGTGTGGAGCCTACTTAAAAAAAACAAAAACAAACAAACAAAAACCAAAGTGTAATATTGGTTTCAAGAGTAGAATTTAGTGAAGAAAATGTTTTAAAATCATAAGAAAAAGAAAGTACATTTACAGCACTGTCCCATATTTGTCTGGCTCAGGCAGAAAAGCGTGCAACTCTTGATCTTGGGGTTGTGAGTTTGAGCCCTATGTTGGGTGTAGAGATTACTAAAAATAAATAAACTTAAAAAAATTCCATGTATAAATGGACTTGCTCATTTCAAAACCGTGTAGTTCAAGAGCCAACTGTGTTATTTTTATAATTAAAAAAATTAAAGACTAAGTGGGAATTTCACAAGTCATTTGGCAATGTGTACACTTCTAGGATCTAGAATGTAGTATTCAGTTCCTAGATCCTACTAACCAGATTCAATCATCCTCTGCCAACTGCAGTTCTGAGATACCAAAATCATCATCATCATCATCATCATCATCATGTTTTTATTTTTGTTGCCTCAACCAAAAGAACACATTGCCTTTGCTCCCCACTCCCACAGAAGAGGTAGACAGGTCTAGGGGAGGAGCGTCTAGTAAGAAGAGTCATTTCTGCTTTACCATTTCAATATATGACAGCAGAGCAGGCTCAGGAAGAAAAACAAAACAAAACCAGAAACAAAACAAAACAGGATTCATCTGTGAAAAGGCAGTATGAGACTCATGAAAACAAAACAAGTTAAGGACACAACACAAGTCCACGGGGCTGTCTGAAGCTCTCTAAAAGAACACCATTTGTATAACACAAAACTTGTGGGAGAATCTGCCCCCGTGATGCCTTCTGAATACCTAGAGGCTGATACAGGATAAGGGTTACTGGAGCAGGTTTTTAAAGATAAAGACTAGTTTACTTGGGAAATGGATACCCTCTGGAGAACAGAACTTTCATCTGTGCTTTAAAAATAGGCTTAATGTCATTTTCATTGCTTCTCCCAACTCCCTCTTATCCATGAGACTTTGATCTTAACACTGGCATGGTTTTGCTAACCATAGTACTTTTTGGGAACACAGCTCTGAAGGCTGGCAAAGGATTTGTGTTCAGGAGATAGTATAAAACACCTTTATGTCAGAAAGATCCAGGTTCACGTCCTAACTCCCATTTCAAGCTGCATTCCCATGGACAAGTTACCTACCACAATCTCTTGAGTAAAATGGTACACTGTCATGAATGGAAATAACACTCACAGCATCTAACCAAAGTACCTTGTGCACAGAAAACCCTCATCAAATAGGAGCTATAATTTTTATATTATAAGACCTTTGACCAGAGTGTGGGGTTGGGGGAGTGGGCAAGAGGATGGGGAGAAATACCTGAACTGTTTCTGTAATTCCACTGGGACTCAATGTTTGGCATTCTACTTTGCTAAAGATGAAATGATTCCATGAGCCCATGTAGAATATAAGTGCGTTTGACAGAATACAGCAAAGTTAGGATTTATACTGTAAGCTATTTTTAAAACTGCCTGGTTAGCAAATTAAACCAGCTGTGAAAATATCCTGGTTTCCATTCACAACAAATACAAGACAAACATTCTCCTTTAATGAACCTGGCCTTGTGGCAGCACAGCATATTCTGCATAATTCATTCCTAAGGGTTATGGAGACATCATTTTCATAAGACAGACCAAAATTAAACTATTTTCTAGGAAAAAAAAAGATGAGACAGAGGAGTTTCTTTCTACAGATTTTCAGTAAATTCCACGAATTGCTGTCCCATTTAGCTTAGGAGGCTACTGTCTGAATAAAAGAAGTTATGTCAATACTTCAGGCCAGCCTTTAATATGCTTCCTTTAAAAGGGCATATGAAACACCAGTCTTCTCTGCAACACAATTTTTCAAGTTCTATGGCAAAGGGAGGAGAAAAATCTGCTCACGGTCACCAATAAGCTACTCCGAGGACTCCCAATTTCAGAAGATTTAAAACTGATCACTCTTTAAGAAGTCAGGGGAGAGATCTTGAATTATTCAGAATGTTGGCTAAGTTATATTATTTATGATTCCCGTTCCTTTAGGGAAACAAACTGTTATTTAAACAGAAAACAGAAGTATAAATAACTAAATGAAATAGAATTTCAAGAAGTACTATTCAAATAAATTCACACTTGGAATGCAGGGAAACAATCTATTCATTTAGTGCATTTCATAAAGACATAGCTAAGAAAAGGATATACCACCTTAAACTTTCTTTGGAAATCAACCAGACTGAATTAGTTCAATTTGGAACATCCTGAGCCTTAAAGCCTTTGCTAAAGTGTAACATAAATTTTGATTAGCCAAGTCTGAAAAACTACAAAGCCAACTTTCTTGCCCCTCCAGTTAGTCTGTCTATAAACAGAAGCAATGCATTAACAGCCACCAAAGCAACTGGTGAGTTCCACAATGTGCCCAACGTATACATCCTCTGCAAACAGGCTCTCAGCATGTTTAACCAAAGTACTTTGAAGATCTGTAATAGGACCCCTTTTAAATAAACTGTGACTCACTGTTTGCTTTCTTCACCAGGAGGTGGAGTCTTGCCATGCCCTTCCATTACAAAATCCTCCTGTTCCACCTGCAAAGGCAAGCACCACAGGTCAGCAGTAGTCAGTAACTAAGATGAAACTCACTCAAAGTTCCAGGGCCTGCCCTGTGCAGAACCACATGGCCACTGCACTCTATTGCCTGGTCCAGAAGCCAGGTTTGCTCAAGGCATCTCTCCTTGAGTGACTAGATTTGTGGAACAGAAAAGGAAACGTGTTGACTTGCAACTCACATACTTGTAACAAAAAATTAACATCCAGAATATATAAAGAAGTGCTATGAATCAATGAGAAAAAGACAATGTACCAGAAAATTTTACAAAATAACCAAGTAGGAATTTTACTGAAGAGGATGCACAAATGAAAAGATATTCAATCTCATGTCAACCAGGAAAATGCAAATTAAAACCACAAAGAGATACCATTTCACAACTACCAGGTTAGCTAAAATTAAAAAATTGGGCAATACCAAGTGTTGGCAAGGGTACAGAGTAAGAGCAACGCTCATCTACTCCTGGTGGGAAGAAAAATTGGTACAACGACTTTTCAAAAGTTTACCACTATCTGGTACATTTGACTATGTATTTACTGTACAAACTAGTGGTTGCACTTCTAGATAAATACTCTAGAGAAACTTTTACACATACATAAAAATATTTTTGTAGAATTATTTTTAACAGAAAAAAAACCAGAACAAACACCCATCAATAGTAAAATAAATAAATATACTATGGTGTTTTCAGACAACAGAATACTATACTATATGAAAATGAATGAACTATAGCTACACACCGCAACCTAGATGAGTTACAAAAACACAATACTGGGTGAAAATGCAAATCACAAAAGAACACACACACAGTATAATTTCATTATATAATGTTCAAATATACACATTCTAAAACTGTATATATGCACATGTATTTAGACGTGTATGTGCGTACATATAGTTTTTATTTTTATTATTTTTTTAAGATTTTATTTATTTGCGAGAGAGAGAGAGAAAGCATGAGACGGGAGAGTCAGGGGAGAAGCAGACTCCCCGCTGAGCAGGGAGCCCGACGTGGGATTCGATCCTGGGACTCCAGGATCATGACCTGAGCCGAAAGTAGTCGCTCAACCAACTGAGCCTCGCATCCCTATATATAGTTTTTAAAAACTATTTTATTATTATTTTTTAAAGATTTTATTTATTTATTTGACAGAGAAAGTGAGAGAGCACAAGCAGGGGGAGCAGTAGAAGGAGAGGGAGAAGCAGGCTCCTCGCTGAGCAGGGAACCCGATGCGGGGCTCGATCCCAGGACCCTGGGATCATGACCCGAGCTGAAGGCAGACGCTTAACCACCTGAGCCACCCAGACACCCCTAAAAACTATTTTTAAAAAATGAATGACATACAAAATTTAGGCTAGTGATTCTAGTCTTAGGCAGGGCCATATGCAGGGTCCTGGGGTATGCCTGTGGTCTACTTCTTGGCCTGTGTAGTAGGTATATGGGTGTTTGCTTTGTAATTATTCTTTTAACTATGTATTTCTTTCTTTTATATATGTATGGTTTATTTCTCAATACAAATATCAAAGGGGGAAAAAAAGCATTTTACTATTCCAAGTGGTTTACTGATCTGGAAGATCAGTGACCGAGACAGAGCTACCTCCATAAATGGAGACTGCCTACCAGTCCTATGAAAACTCTCCCAAAAGGCGTAACTTACAAAAATCAAACAGATGTATTCAAGGAAGGAGACAGGACTATTCCCAATTTAGAAAAATAGTTATAGGACCTAATAATCTGGAAGACAGACAACAGTAACATACACACACACCACACTGGAACCAAAGAAAACACAAGGCTTTCCAATTCTGTCTTCTCCAGTCTTCATTTCTCAAGAATGCTAGAGAAGATGGGACAATATTAAGAGGATAAGTTTCAAAAAGGACAGAAAAGTAAAGAGGTGTTCGTAATTTCCATTAAAGAAACTGGAGGAAGCATACACAAGAATTAATTAAAGACTCACACTGGGCATACTGTAAAATTCAAACCAGGTTTTGACTTTATTCTTAGGAACTTCCTGACTCTGCAGCCTGTGGGACTTAGCCAAGGAGAGGGAGGATTCTCCCATCCTAAGTTTACACTTAGGATGTAAAAACTCTAGAAGAAAAAAACAGTATTGCAGAGGAAAACTTATGAGGAGCTAGAGATGACCAGGTTGTGTTACAGGAGCGTATATGTATGTTTTTAAAAATTACTGTGTTGTGCATTTTATACACTTAACTATATAAATGTTATGCCTTAATTAGGAAAAGCAGGTGACAAACTGTTTAAATTTGTTAAGCTTCTTGCAAACTCAAGCATCAATCATTTTCTTAAAGACAAGAATGACTATTCTCTCATTTATATGTATTATAGAAATTTCTTGATCCTTCATCTTTAAAAATTCTCTCCAATTGGGGCACCTGGATGGCTCAGTTGGTTAAGCGACTGCCTTCGGCTCAAGTCATGATCCCAGGGTCCTGGGATCGAGCCCCGCATCGGGCTCCCTGCTCGGCGGGAAGCCTGCTTCTCCCTTTCCCACTCCCCCTGCTTGTGTTCCCACTCTCGCTGTCTCTATGTCAAATAAATAAATAAAATCTTAAAAAAAAATTAAAAAAATAAAAAAATAAAAATAAAAATTCTCTCCAATTAAAGAGCTCTAAAAAAAAAAAAGAGCTCTAAATTGTGTACCTTGGCCTCTGCTTAGTAGTTTTTTTTTAAAGGCTTATCTGTAATCAATTTCTAATTAAATACAATAATAATGAGAAGGTCGAAGAAGCCGCAGCTTTGACAATCTCCTCCATGTGTGCTCCCAATCTTTAACTCCAGCCCCCATGTTATTCATACTAGTCTTCTTCACTTGGATGGCCCAGTAAGTCCCAAAATGAAACATCATCGTTGTCCTCAAATTTCTTCTCCTTTATTATATCCCCTATCTCTGCAAATGGTACCATCATTCACTAAGATCCCCAAACAGGAAATCTATACAGGTATTCCCCACTTTCTGAAAGTCTGTGTTATACCACTTCACTTCTACAGAAGACCTATGTTAATACCTAGTTTTGCGAACCAAAAAAAAAAAAAATCTGAAGAGGATTTTCACTTTTTTACAAAAAAAGGCAAAAAGCAAAGTAGCGTTCAGTGTTGGTTTTGCAGCCAGCCATTATAGAGGCACGTGCACCCTGAGCAGCGAGAGGGGCACCACCAAGCTCCTTCCCTGGGACTACACTCAGCATCTCAGCATCCAGCCGCCAGGGCTTGGAACTTTGTGAGCATCTGTGCTTTATCTTGAGTTATTTTGAGCATCCGTTAGCAAGATGTGTCCTAAAGCATCAGAAAAGTCTAGGAGAGGTTATTCTCTGGGTTTGGGAATGCGCCAAGATTTTTCCATATAAAGAAATGGTCATTGTTTCTTGGTTTTATGCAACATTTGGACTTACAAAACATTTCATAGGAAAGCTCTACCTTCAGATAGTGGGGGAAACCTGTCATCACACAAGAATCTAAGGTTCCCTCCTTAACCCCACATCCTACTAATCACCAAGTATTGCGGCTATTACCTCTTAAATAGCCCTCATATCCATCACCCCTTCTTTATTCTCTTTAACTGCCATAGTTAAAAGCCAGCTTCTCTAAATCTCACTACTACACAAGCCTTCTCATTGGTCTTTGTGCTTCTGGGTCCCATCTCATTTTAATACATCCTCCAAACCACTTCCATCAAGTGGGCTTTGTAAATGCAAATCTTATTGCATCATTCTCCTTGAAATTCTTCAGCAGTGCTCCATCACCTACGCTGAGGGATAAAAGTTCAGTTCATTTGTCCAAACAATCTTTTCATCTGCCTCTGCCTCACCCACTCTGAACCCCTGGTGGGGCATACAACTCCTTAATCCCTGTACCTTTACATGTACTGTTCGCTCTTGCCTAGAAGCCCTGGCCTTCTGCCCACATACAGTTCAAATTCCTCCTCATTCCTTTAAGTGCCAATTCAAATGCCTTTCCCCAGAAGACACCATCTCCTGCAGCAGGGTTCACAACTTTTCTCAGTCTCCATCACATCAGAAGGCAATAAAAATGGTCCAGAAAGATCACTGCTCCTTATTGCCACTTCCTGTTTTTCTCATGTCCACTTCCAGTCCCTTCCCATCCTTACTTCTTTCTTTTCTACATTTCATGAACACTTTTGGACTTAATTTGATGATCTCCACCACTCCTCCCCCTTGACTTCATTTGCAGGAGTTTCAAGATTTTTTTTTTTTTTTTAAAGTAGGCTCCATGCCCAGTGTGGATCTCAATTCGGGGCTTAAACTCAACCCTGAGATCAAGACCTGAGCTGAGATCAAGAGTTGGAAGCTTAACTGACTGAGCCACCCAGGTGCCCCTCAAGATTTTTATACATAAAAAGGATACCATGTCTTTACCTTTCTCCCACTACCATTCATTCATTCAACAAACATTTACTCAGCACATATTACACGCTAGGTGCTGGGCTGAGATAAAGGTAAAGAACTGATAGTCGCTGCCCTCAAAAAGCTTGCAGATTATTGAGAAAGACAAACAAAAACCAGTCAGTTACCAGCATTGTATGGTGACAGATGGCAGCTACACCTGTGGTGAGCATAACTGCAGAACCATAATAGCATAATGTACAGACCTGTAGGATCACCTGAAACTAATGTAACACTGTGTGCTGACTATACTCCAATTAAAAAAAAAACACATGACCATACAGTGGGAGAAAGCAACGCAAGGATACAGGAAGGGCGCTTGACACAGCCTGAAGGAGTCAGACACACTAAACCAACCCTAGGCAGGCGACTTTCCTCCTTCCTAATTCAGCTAGGGAACGGGCAGGACCCACGCTGCTCCACACCAAGGTCCCTCAATTCTGAAATATGACTCAGGCCACAAGCTCCTATTGCACTCCCTCCCTCCGTCTGAACCTGGGAAGAGTTCCTCTAACTTCTAGTTCTGCTGTTTGTCCTCAGTGTCCCCTGACAGGCATATCAGTGATTTTTCTCCTTAGTGCCCTAGATTTGCTCAACACCGACTTGTTTTTAGTATATTTCTGCCCTACCAATCCCTTAACTTTTTCTCCTCTGCTCTGGGAATACAGAGCATAGCTGGAGAAAGTTACAAAACTGGTTCCTTTTCAACCCTAGGCCAATTAACTTCCACTCAGTGCTCACATGTCAGCACCTGGCCTGGAAGGCCCTTCTTCATCCTGTCTTTCTGGTGAACTTCTACTCAGCCTTCAAAGACTGGTTCAATTGTTACTTTTTCTAGGAGGCATTTTTGACAACTAGCCTTCCTCCTGGGAACTTCCCAAGGTGCTCCTTCCCACTTACCCTGCAAGGCCCAACAAGCAGCTGTGATCCTTTGTTCACCCATTCCGAGTCTGCTGGTGAGTCTTGGAGAGAAACAATGTAATCTTTGTGCATCCCAGAATCTAACACAACCCTTCTTGTTGGTCATTCATTCAGCATACCTTCTAAATGCCTACTGTGTGCTAAGCACTGGGTTGAAAAACTGAATGAATGTCTGACCTACATCACATTCTTCATTCATTCATTCTGTACCTTCTCCACTCTCCTCCAAGATTCCAAACCCATCCATTAGGCATCCTCCCTAGTCTGGCCTTTCTGAAGATTATCCTGAAAGCCTATCTCACACAATCCCCTTGGTTTCTTCTTGTCTGGATTATGCAGATGAATCTGCATCTTCACCCATTTTCCCCCACTCTACTGCTCTGCCAGGCTCCCCTCACCACTTGTATTCTAAATGCATGACCTACACCATACCACCTCCTCTGGGACCTTATTGTCTAAGGAAATCTTTCTTCCTTTCCAGTAAATCCATCCCCTCAACTGACAAATACTTTATAATCTCTTCTATTCTGAAAAATTATTTTTGGCCTTGTGATACCCTCCAAATATCCTCCTGTTTTTACCCTCCCTTTCACTATCCAAATTATTAAGAGAATAAACTATACTCCATTACTTCCATGTTCTCATCACTGATCTGGTAAAACATTGGTTGATTGATTGTTACTTAAGTAACAGATAATATGATTTTATTTTTTTAAAGATTTTATTTATTTGAGGGGGGGCAGGGGGGAGGGGCAGAGAGAGAGAGAGAGAGAAGTAGACTCCCCACTGAGCAAGGAGGCCAACTCAGGGCTTGATCCCAGGACCCTGAGATCATGACCTGAGCAGAAGGCAGACAACCAACAGAGCCACCCAGGCACCCCTATATGATTTTAAAACTCAAATAATACCACCAGGCTTATAAACAAAAAATAGCACTCTCCTCTGCTGCCCCCCCTTGGACCTCTCCTTCCCCATTCTCCCAATTTAAGTCACCATATTTGTTCAAATCAATATTCAGCGCTAATAGTGCTGTTACTAAGTGAATAATAGATACAGCTGAATCATATGGAATAGTATAATTAAATTTGCTTTTCTTGTACAATTTTTTGTTTTCCCTGGAACTAACAATTACTTTCTCTTCTTATACTTTCTTTCAATTTGGGGGGAGGGGTTAGTATTTATTATGTATTTTTCACTAATTCATCCTCAAACTCTCCAACAGAGCTGTAAATCTCCTCCTAATAAATTCAAACACTTCATGTAATCTATCAATTTCATTACAGTCTTGGAGACATTCCTCAGGGGTTTTCTCCTGTTCCAGTCTAGATTGTTTGCTCTCTAGGCCACTCAAGAGCTGACACTTTGCCAGGGATGTCTTTTCCCCTTCATCTCTGAAATTCCTGGCTGTCTCTCCTACCTTGGAGCATCTGTTCCCCATATCCTTTGTCTTCCTCTTTTATGGTTTACTCCCTGGTTTAGGTGGAGCATATATTCCAGTGATTTCCTGATAAAAGGTATATGGGAAGTAAATTTTTTGAGATCTTGAATGACTAAAATGTCCTTACTTTATCCATATATATAACTGACATTTTTTTTTTTTACCCACATACATAACCACATACATAATCGAATCAGAAGTTCAAGTTAGCAAACCTTTTTCCCTCCACAATTTTGAAGTGATGCTGCAGTGTCTTCTAGTTCCCAGAGTTGCAATATAGAAATTTCACAGTATTCTAAATCCTAATGTTTTGGATATAACCTGTTTCTTCTCCAGAAACTTTTAGGGTCTTTTATTTCTCCTCTGTGTTCCACAAATGCAAACCCACTAAGTTTTTTTTTTTGTTTTTTTTTTTTTAATTGAGCTTCTGGGTAGGCACTTGCAATCTAGAAACTCAGGCTCTTCAGGTTTAGGACAGTTTCTCTACTTATTTTGATAATTTTATCCCCTCCAGGAATTCCTTATTCAGTGTTGAATTTTTGGCATTGATCCATAAATTTTCTTCTTTTCTCTCCACTTGTACCTCTCTTTTTCTTTTACTTTCTGGAGATTCTCTCAACTTTACCTTCCAATACTTCTAACTTTTAAAAGAATTTCTGTTATTGTAACTTAATTTTTGAAAGCTCTTTCTTGTTCTCTGAATACTTTTTTAATAGTCCTGTTCTTATTCCATGATTATAATACCATCTTTTATCTCTGAAAAATATTATAGATCTTTTTCTTTGGGTAAATACTTAGTACTTAGCAGTGTGTATCAGTTTGCTAGGGATGCCACGACAAAGTACCACAGCGCGTGTGCTTTCGGTAACAGCAATTTATTGTCTCACACAGACCTGGACGCTAGAAGTGGGACGTGAAGAAGGGCACTGGTTCCTTCAGAGGGCTGTGAGGGAAGGATTTGTTCCAGGCCTCTCCCCTTGGCTTGCAGACGGCCGTCTGCTCCCTATATTACCGTGTTACCTCCAAGTTCCTCTTTTATATTTGTTTTGGTCACTATCCTCCAGTCATAGGTTTTTATCAGATGTCTGGTCATCTTTGGTTATCGACTGATATTTAAGAGGTAAGCTGGAAAGAACTTGGGAGTGCTTTTTGTATGTGGCGAAGGGAGGGAAGTTGCTTGCCCTGTGGTTGGCTTCCTGGACATCAGGAGGGGACCTGGCCATTTCACTGGGAGAACTCTCAGGTGTCTGCTTCTATATATTCCTTTTTTACCCCCTTGGGCTGTTCAATTACCCAGAGAGGTACCCTTTAATTCTCAGCCCGACTGATATAAGTCTGGCTTCCAGTGTTCTGGGACTGAATTTGGGAAGAGAGCTGGCACAGTCTCACATCATTGACTTAGACTGAATCTTTCTGCTTTGAGTTAGATACCTTCCCTCCACCTTGAGCCTTGCGTGGTACGAGAGGGACAGCTATCCACCCGTGGATGTGCACGGCAGGATACCTGGGCTTTGCTCCTGGTAAATTCTTCAGCCAACACCGCTGTTGTCAGTGTCACTCCAAAATCTTTCTGGCTTCCAAGATTTTGTTGGCATTTCTTATCTGTTTCATCTCCTCTTCCATTCACTTTATTTTTCTGGTGGATTTACGCTTGCTGAAATCATTTATGCTTGCTAAACTAATTTCAGTGGAGTTTTATTTTTTTTATTTTTTATTTTTTTAAAGATTTTATTTATTTATTTGAGAGAGAGAGAATGAGAGACAGAGAGCATGAGAGGGAGGAGGGTCAGAGGGAGAAGCAGACTCCCTGCCGAGCAGGGAGCCCGATGCGGGACTCGATCCCGGGACTCCAGGATCATGACCTGAGCCGAAGGCAGTTGCTTAACCAACTGAGCCACCCAGGCGCCCTTCAGTGGAGTTTTAGAAGGGAGTGGAGACTAATAACTAGGTTTAATTCACCATGTGATCTACTTTTCTGCAGATCTACTTTTTTTTTTTTTTTTAAAGATTTTATTCATTTATTCATAAGAGACAGAGAGAGAGAGGGAGAGGGAGAAGCAGGCTCCCGCTGAGCAGGGAGCCCGATGTGGGACTCGATCCCAGGACCCTGAGATCATGACCTGAGCTGAAGGCAGACGCTTAACCATCTGAGCCACCCAGGCGCCCCAGATCTACTCTTAAAACTCTTTTGTCTCTTCTTTTTCCCCCTCTATCAAAACTGCTCTATTTGGGGTGCCTTGGTGGCTCCGTCCGTTAAGTGTCTGACTCTTGATTTTGGCTCAGGTCATGATCTCAGGGTCGTGAGATGGAGCCCCATGTCAGGTTCCATGCTGGGTGTGGAGCCTGCTTAGGATTCTCTTTCTCCCTCTGCCCCTCTCCCACCTCTCTCCCTCTTTCTCTAAAAACAAACAAACAAAAAAACTGCTCTATTTAATGCCACCAATAAATATTTGCTGGTTGTCTCCTTCTTTAAAAAATTATTTGAAGGGCGCCTGGGTGGCTCAGTCAGTTAAGCGTCTGCCTTTGGCTCAGGTCATGATCCCAGGGTCCTGGGATTGAGCCCTGCCATTGGGCTCCTGCTCAGCGGGGAGTCTGCTTTCCCCTCTCCCTCTGCCTCCCACTTGTGCTCTCTCTTGCTATGTCTCTCTCTCAAATAAATAAAATCTTTTTTTTTTTTTTAAGATTTTATTTATTTATTTGAGAGAGAGAGAATGAGAGACAGAGAGCACGAGAGGGAAGAGGGCAGAGGGAGAAGCAGACCCCCTGCTGAGCAGGGAGCCCGATGTGGGACTCGATCCTGGGACTCCAGGATCATGACCTGAGCCGAAGGCAGTCGCTTAACCAACTGAGCCACCCAGGCGCCCTCAAATAAATAAAATCTTTAAAAATAAATAAATAAAAATAATTATTTGAAAATTTAACAGTTTTATGAGGTATAACTGACATATATAAAATTGCATATATTTATTCTATTTGATAAATTTCAACATATGTATATACCCATGAAACTGTCATCACAATCAAAAAAATGAACATTTTTGCTACTCCTAAAAGTTTCATTATGCACTTCCTTAAATTTAAAAAATGAGCAATTGTCCCCTCCTGCTCTCCCTCCCTGGGCAACCACTAATGTGGTTTCTGTCGTTATAGATTACTTTGCATTTTCTAGAGTATATATACATGGAATCACACAGGACATACTCTTTTTTTAGTCTAGCTCCTTTTGATTAGCTTATAATTACTTTGAAATTCATCCATAGTTTCATGTATCAGTAGTTCATTTCCCTTTTACAGCTGAGTACTATCCTATTGCATAGAATCTACCACAATTTGTTTTCCAGTCATCTGTTGATGGGTGGCTGTGTTGTTTCCAGATTTGGGCTATAACAAAAAGCTGTATAAACATTCATTTGGAAGTTTTTGTAAGGATGTATGCTTTCTTTTTCTTTGGGTAAATACTTAGTACTTAGCAGTGTGTATCAGTTTGCTAGGGATGCCACAACAAAGTACCACAGCTCATGTGCTTTCGGTAACAGCAATTTATTGTCTCACACAGACCTGGAAGCTAGAAGTGGGACATGAAGAAGTGCACTGGTTCCTTCAGAGGGCTGTGAGGGAAGGATTTGTTCCAGGCCTCTCCCCTTGCCTTGCAGACGGCAGCCTTCATGTTCACATGGCATTCTCCTTCTGTTTGTGTCTCTATGTGTAAATTTCCCCTTTTTATTTTTTTAAAGATTTTTCCATTTATTTGAGAGAGAGAGAGAAATCAGAAGTGGGGGGTAGGGGAAGAGGGAGAGGGAAAAGCAGACTCGCAGCTGAGCAAGGAGCCCAAAGCAGGGCTTGATTTCAGGAGCCTGAGATCATGACCTGAGCCCAAGGCAGGCGCCTAACTGACTGAGCCACCCAGGTGCCCCTAAATTTCCCCCTTTAAAAAAGACACTAGTTGGAGCACCTGGGTGGCTTAGTTGGTTAAGTGTCTGCCTTGGGCTCAAGTCATGATCTCAGGGTCCTGGGATTGAACCCCACGTCAGGCTCCCTGCTCAGCTGGGAGTCTGCTTCTCCCTCTCCCTCTGCCCCTCCCCCTGCTTGTGCTCTCTCTCTCTCTCTCAAATAAAGAAATAAAATCTTAAAAAAAAAGACACTAGTCACACTGTATTATGGCCCACCCTAATGACTTATTTTAATTTGATTACCTCTGCAAAGACCCTAACTCCAAACAAGGTCACATTCTGAGGTAATGGGGGTTAAGACTTCCAACAAAGGAATTTGGGGGCAAGGGCTGGACGGGGAAAATTCAGCCTCTAACAGTGGATCATACGGTAGCTATATGTTTAACTTTTTTTTTTTTAAAGATTTTGTTTATTTATTTGACAGAGAGAGAGAGACAGCGAGAGAGGGAACACAAGCAGGGGGAGTGGGAGAGGGAGAAGCAGGCTTCCCACTGAGCAGGGAGCCCAATGCGGGGCTCGATCCCAGGACCCTGGGATCATGACCTGAGGCGAAGGCAGCCGCTTAACAACTGAGCCACCCAGGCGTCCCTATATGTTTAACTTTTTAAGAAAAAGTTTCTGTTTTCCAAAGTGGCTGCAGCATTTTATCTCCCCACCAGCAGTGTATGAGAGTTCCAGTTCTTCGTATCTCACCAACACTTGGTATGATAAGTCTTTTTAACTTTACCCATTCTAATTGTGACTTTAATTACATTGACATTGAACATCTTTTCATGAGCTTTTTGCCATCCATTCTCTGGTAAAGTGCTGTTCAAATTTTTGACCATTCTTTTAAGCAGCTTTATTTCTCTCTCTTTTTTTTTTTTTTTTGAGTAAGCTCTATGCCCAATGTGGGGCTTCAACTCATAACCCCAAGATCAAGAGTTGCATGCTCTACCGAGTCAGCCAGACACCCCTAAGTATCTTTATTGAGATATAATTTACATACCATAAGGCTCACCTGTTGAAAGTATACAATTCAATGGCTTCTAATATATTTACAGAATTGTGCAATTATTACCACAATCCAATTTTAGAACATTTCTATCATCTCAAAAAGAAAATTTGTACTTATTGCCAGTCGCTCCCCATTTTGTCCTCCCTTCACCCTCCTTTCCAGCACCAGGTAACGGCTAATCTACTTCTGTCTCTACAGATTTGCCTATTCTGAACATTTCATGTATAAATGAAGTCATACAATATGTGCTGTTTTGTGTCTGTCTGCTTTCCCTGAGCATAATGTTTTCAAGTTTCATCCTTGTTGTAGCATATATCAGTACTTCATTCTCTTTTATTGCTGAATACTATCCAGTTATATGGATATACCATTTTGTTTATCTAAAGCATCAGCTGAGGGACATTTGGATTATTTCCACTTTTTTGCTATTATGAATAATGCTGTTATAAACACTTGTGTACAAATTTCTGTGTGGACACATGCTTTCATTTCCCTTGGGTGAATACCCAGGAGTGGAACTGCTGGGTCATGTGATAACTCTATGTTCAACTTTTTGAAGGAAGGACTACCAAACTTTTGCTCAAAGCAGCTGCACCATTTTCCATTTTCACTAGCAGTGTCCAAGGGTTCAAATTTTTCCACATCCTCACCCACACTTGTTACTGTCTGTCCTTTTGATAGCAGCCATCCCAGCAGGTGTGAAGTGGTATGTCACCGTGGTTTTGGTTTGTAGTTCCCTAATGAGTAATGATGTTGAGCATTTCTTCATGGGCTTACTGGCCATTTGAATATCTTCTTTGGATAAATGTCTTCCAATTCTTTGCTCATTTTTTAAATTGTTTGTTTTTTTTTTCCTATTATAGAGCTTTGAGAATTTTTAATAGATTCTAGATACAAGTCCTTTTTCAGGTAGGTGCTTTTCATGTATTTTCTCCCAGTCTGTGGCTATCTTTTCATTCTCATTAACAGCATCTTTCAAAGAGCAGAAGTTCTTAATTTTGATGTAGTACAATTTATCAATTTTGATTTATTTATTTTAAAAAGATTTTATTTTTTAAGATTTATTTATTTGAGAGAGAGAGAGAGAGCACGGAGGAGAAGGGGGGAGAGAGAGAGAAACTTCAGCAGACCCCATGCTGAGTGTGGAGCCCGACATGGGGCTGGATCCCATGATCCTGAAAGTACGACCTGAGCCAACCAAGAGTTGGATGCTTAACTGACTAGGCCACCCAGGGACCCCCCAAATATTTTATTTTTAAGTTATCTCTACACCCAATGTGGGGCTCAAACCTACAACCCTGAGATCAAGAGTCACATACTGTATGACTGAGCCAGTCAGGAGCCCCAGACAATTTATCAATTTTTAAAATTTAATGGTTGTGCTTTTGCTGTGGTATCTAAGAAATCTTTGCCTAGCCACAGGTTTTCTCTTACATCTTCTACTAGGAGCATTATAGTTCTATGTTTTACATTTAGATCTAAGGTCCATTTTCAGTTAATTTTTTTAAAAAGATATTATTTATTTATTTGACAGAGAGAGACACAGTGAGAGAGGGAACACAAGCAGGGGGAGTGGGAGAGGGAGAAGCAGGCTTCCCGCTGAGCAGGGAGCCCGATGTGGGGCTCGATCCCAGAAACCTGGGATCATGACCTGAGCCGAAGGCAGCCGCTTAACAACTGAGCCACCCAGGCGCCCAGTTAATTTTTATACATGCTATGAGATCTAGATCTATGTTCTTATGTTCTTTTTTTTTGCATATGGATATCCAATTGCTCTAACACCATTTGTTGAAAAAATATCCTTTCTCCGCTGAATTGCCTCCACAAAATTGCCTTTTTCAAATATCATTTGTCCATATATGTGTGGGTCTATGTCAGAATCTCTCTTCTATTCCACTGGCCTAATTTGTCTTTTTCCCAATACCACAGGGTCTTGATTATTGTAGCTTTATAAAAAGTTCTGAAATCATGTAGTATTGGCACTCCAACTCTGTTCTACTCAAAAGCTGTTTTGATCATTGTTATAAGTTGAATAGTGTCCCCCCAGCTCCCCAAAAAAGATGTTGGAGTCTTAACCTCCAATACTTCAGAATGTGACCGTATTTAAGATGGGGTCGATACAGAGGTAATCATAAAGTTATTAGAGCAGGCTCTAATCCAATATGACTGGTGTCCTTTTATAAAAAGGGGGAAATTTGGACACAAAGACAGAAATGCATGCAGGAAGAATGCCATAGGAAGACTGGGTTGTGCTGCAGTAAGGCAAGAAGCTAGAAGCCAGAAGCTAGGAGAGAGGCCTGGAAAAGACCCTCCCCTGGTCCCTTCACATGGAACAAGGCCCTGCCAACACCCTCATCTTGGACTTCTGGTCTCCAGAACTGTGAGACAATACATTTCTGTTGTTTAAGCCACTCAGTTTGTGGTACTTTGTTAGAGCAGCCCCAGCAAACTAATACAGCTGTTCTATGTCCTGTGCATTTCCATATGGATTTGTAAGTCAGCTTTTTCACATCTACAAAAAAAGTCTGCTAAGATTTTGATAGGGATTGAACTGACTCTATAGATCAATTTGGGGAGAAGCAACATCTAAACAATATTGAATCTTCTGACCCATAAACAGGTATATTTCTCCATTTATTTAGGTTGACTTTATTTTCTCTTGGCAATGTTTTGTGGTTTTCAGCGTATGTACAATGCTGAATAGAAGAGGGGGAACAGCAGACATCTTGTTGTTCATCTTAGAAGTAAATCATTCAGTCTTTCACCATTAAGTTTAACTGTAGGATCTTCATAAAAGCCCTTTATCAGGTCAAATAGTTCCTTTCTATTCCTAGTTTCCTGACAGTTTTTATCAGGAATGGATGTGGCATTTGTCAAATGCTTTGTCTGCATCTGTTGAGTTGATCATATGGTTTTTCTTTTTTAATTTGTTAACGTGATGAATTACATACTGATTAATTTCTGAATGCTCAACCAACCCTGCATTCCTGGGAAAAATCCCACCTGGTCATGTATTATCATATGCTCAAATTTTGTTTAGAATTGTTGTACCTACTTCATGAGAGATGCTTAGTGAAATAAGCCAGTCACAAAAATTTGACCTGGAGTGGTCAAAGTCATAGAAATAGCCACATTGGGCTTGATCTCACGACCCTGAAATCATGACCTGAGCGGAAACCAAGAGTTGGATGCTTAACCAACTGTGCCACCCAGGCACCCCAATATCACATTAGTTTTAATTTGCATTTCCCTTATGAATAATGTTGAAAACCTATTTTTATGGCCATTTGTGTACCTTATTTTGTGAAATAACTATTTATGTCTTTTGTACATTTTTTAGTTGTTTGATCTTTCTGATTTTTAGAAATTCTATATATATTCTAGATATGAGATCTTTATTAGATAAATGTATTATTGCAAGTAGCTTTTCCACATTCTTAATGCTGTCAGCATATTGGCAGATGTTTAAATTTTTTAAATGAAATTCAACTGAGCAACTGTTCTTTTTTATGGTTCATGCTTTTTGCAATCCTCCTAAGGTCAGAGAGACATCTCTCTCTCTTTCTCTCTTTTTTTCATAGAGACAGCTCTTATGTTGTTTTCCAAAAGCCTTACAGTTTTAGCCCTCACATTTAGGTCTTTGATCCATCTCAAATTAGGTTTCATGTATGGTGTGTGGCATAGCAATCATGGCTCATGTATTTCCATATGGTTACCTGGTTGCTCCAGCACCATTTATTGAAAGATTTTCCTTTCCATGGGGCTCCTGGGTGGCTCAGTCGGTTAAGTGTCTGCCTTCGGCTCAGGTCATGGTCCCAGGGTCCTGGGATCGAGTCCCACATCAGGCTCCCTGCTCAGTGGGGAGTCTGCTTCTCCCTCTGCCTCTGCCTCTACCCTGCTTGTGCTCTCTCTCACTCTATCTCAAATAAATAAAATCTTTAAAAAAAAAGAAAGACCCTTTTTTCCCTCATTGAATTACATTAGTCTTTTGAAAAACCCTTTTAAAAATTCTAGGTTTAAAAGAATCAATTGTACAACTTCAGGATGGGCAAGACTGGTATAATAGCAGCATACTGGATAATGTGGTTGACTTTGAGACATAGAAGCACTTCCCCCTTAGCAACAGAACCTATAAATTTTAGCTAACACATATGCTAACATCATTTGAAGTTTATTGTGGCCATGTCATTAAATTCTGGTCAAAGAAATATAAAAGCACAGTTGAATGTGCAACTTTCATGAAGTCTTTCAAGGTAAGTGACAAATTCTCTCTTTTTTTGCTAGATGGAATACAAATGTGATGGCTGGGGCTGGAGAGAAAACAGAATTTTCTATTTTTATAAATTAGGGAAATTTTTTAAGATACAGAAAAAAGTACAGAGAATAAAATAACAAACACACCCATGTAACCACCACTCAGATTTAACGTATTTGCTTTATCATATTTGCTTCAGATTTCTCCCTCTTTTAAATTTTTTTATTATTTTCATTATTATGTTATGTTAATCACCATACATTACATCATTAGTTTTTGATGTAGTGTTCCATGATTCATTGTTTGCATATAACACCCAGTGCTCCATGCAGAACGTGCCCTCTTTAATACCCATCACCAGGCTAACCCATCCCCCCACCCCCCTCCCCTCTAGAACCCTCAGTTTGTTCCTCAGAGTCCATAGTCTCTCATGGTTCGTCTTCCTTCTTTTTTTAAAGAAATAAAAATACAGATACAGTGAAGAGTTGAGGGCCCCTGTGTAGCCAGCCCTTTCCAAACTCAATCTTTTTCCTCCCTCCCCAGATGCAACCCTACTCTGAAGTTTGTGTATGTCTTACCTTTCAGAGACAACTTTAAGAATTCACTGGTTCTGCCTCCTCTGAGTGCCTAAGGCTTAGTTCAGCTGTGGTCTGTGCACTACTGGTTTAGGGATCACCTGGGGCACTTGGAAAATACAGAGATCCCAGGTTCCCGACTCTTGAGATCCTGTTTCAGAAAGTCCAGGGCGGGCCTGGTCACCTTCATCTTATTCTTACTTTACTATTATTTTTTTCACTTACATTTAAAAAAGCATGCCAGGTATAAATCAAAACCACAATGAGATAGTATTTCATATTCACTAGAATAAAAAATACATACAATAACAAATTGGTGAGGATATGGACAAATTAGAACCCTTATACACTTCTGGTGGGAATATAAAATGGTATACCCATTTGGAAAACAGTTTGGCAGTTCTTCAAAAAATGAAACACAGGGCGCCTGGGTGGCTCAGTCGTTAAGCGTCTGCCTTCGGCTCAGGTCATGATCCCAGGGTCCTGGGATTGAGTCCCGCATCGGGCTCCCTGCTTGGCAGGAAGCCTGCTTCTCCCTCTCCCACTCCCCCTGCTTGTGTTCCTGCTTTCGCTATCTCTCTGTCAAATAAATAAATAAAATCTTTAGGGGCGCCTGGGTGGCTCAGTCGTTGGGCGTCTGCCTTTGGCTCAGGTCATGATCCCAGGGTTCTGGGATCGAGCCCCGCGTCGGGCTCCCTGCTCCGTGGGAAGCCTGCTTCTCTCTCTCCCTCTCCCACTCCCCCTGCTTGTGTTCCCTCTCTCGCTGTGTCTCTCTCTGTCAAATGAATAAATGAAATCTTTAAAAAAATAAAAAAATAAAAAATAAATAAATAAATAAATAAATAAATAAAATCTTAAAAAAAAAAAAAAAATGAAACACAAAGTTACCATATGACCTGGCAATTCCACTCCTGGTTATTCACCCAAGAGAAATGAAGGCACAAAACCTTATAAGGAATGTTCACAGCAGCATTATTCATATGCACAAAGCACCCACTCTCCTTGTATGCATTCTTCTACACCAGGCGACCTTTCTAAGGAGTTTCTCTGATATAAGTAAACAGAATTGATTACTCTTCATATAACTTCTTCAGGATGGAGGACTGAACTTAGCATGGACTTTGGAGTAAGACTTGGAATCCAATGCAATTTATGTTGTTTGCCAGCTATGAAAACAAATGGGAAAAATACCTATCCTGCATAGTTTCTTTCCCAGTCTGCTCTTAAAATACCAAAAGCCATAAAATCTTGTTATAATTTGCTAAATCAGATTCAGTCTCAGATAGAGATATCCTAAACTTAAAGAAGCAAAAGACTTGGGACGCCTGGGTGGCTCAGTCAGTTAATCATCTGACTCTTGATTTCAGCTCAGGTCATGATCTCAGAGTAGTGAGATCAAGCCCCACATTAGGGTCCACGATGGGCTTGAAGCCTGCTTAAGATTCTCTTTCTCCCTCCCCCTCCACTGCCCCACCCCACTCACTCTCTTTCTAAAAAAAAAAAAGGAGCAAAAGACTTAGTCTAAATTGTCTCATTTAACTCTTTGATATAAAGCCAATCAATAGATCACTTTATTCTTTGTAGACAAAGACTACATTTATTCATTTATTACTTTGATAACAGTAAAGAGAACATTATAGCTAAAATGTTTGCTTCCTGATTCATTAAGTGTTTTTTATTTATGGTAATTAATACAGACACATGGGCACTTAAATCCATAGCTATAATTCTTAAACTCCAGAGCTTATTTGTTTTTATTGTTTTATTATAAAATGCTTAACTATACAAAGAAGTACAGAGAATGAGATCACAAATACTCAACTGCTCAGTTTTATAATTTTTACTATGCTTGCCAGATTTCACTTAAAAAATAAACATTCCAAGCCTATAGCTGCAGAATCTCTACAACTAGTAAACCAACACCAACTCGTTTAGAGTATCAACCTAAATTATACTAAATGTAAAGTGAGAAATAGCTGTGCAGTTGAAATTAAAAATTCTGATCCATCCTTGGTAAGAAATATAGCGGAAGATCAGCATTGACTGGAGACTGTCCCAGGAGTCTTGGCTGTTGCCTCCTGTTTCATATGTCCTTTCATGGGATCTACTTCCTTGTCTGTGGTCCCTGCCACCTGACTCGGAGAACTCAAGACCTAATGGAAATCAGGCCACAGGCTGGGTTGGGCCAATCAGATTCTCCTTCTTTACAGAGAATTTGAGTGTCGAGATGCACATATTCTAGTGTGTCTTCTACATTAACACTAGTTGTTATGAGAGTAAATCATAAAGTAAAATGCACATCTCACCTCCATGCTTTAGAAACCTATTGCCTGTTCTTGAAACTCCTTAGCCTAAGATAATCTTAGATAATGGTCTCCGTCATTCCCTCCTCTTCAGCTGGAACCCAACACTCTAATCACTATTAAAGATGAGCTCAAATTTTCTCCTTGTCCTCCCTCTGAGAGGTGGAATCTGTTTCTCCTCCCCTTGAATCTGGGGTAGCCCTGGGACTGGCTTTAATTCACCAGAAGATGGGGAAAGGAAAGCTGTTTGACTTCTAAGGCTGCAGCTTCTGCATGCTTGCAGTACTCCCTCTTGGATCCCAGTCGCCATGCTGTGAGAAACGTTCCGAGCCATGTACACAGGTCATATGGAGGAGATCCTTGATGCTCAGGTCAACAGCTTCAAGCTGAGCTGCCAGCTGCCAGCCATGTAAGTGAGCCATTTTGGATGTTTCTGGCCAGTTGGGCCTCCAGATGACTGCAGCCCCCCAATACCACTCTGGAGCAGAACTGCCCTATAGAGCTCAGTGAATCACTGATCATGAGAGATAATCAAAAGCTGCGGTGGTGATTTTATTTATATATATATATTTTTTTTTCCTCTATTATTAATATCTTATCTCAGTACCTTTGTCACCATTAATGAACCAATACTGACACATTATTATTAGCTAAAATCCATACTTTATTCAGATTTTCTTAGTTCTTACCTAACATTCTTATTCTATTCCAGGATCTCACCTAGGATATTGTATTACATTTAGTCATGATGTCCCCTTAGACTCCTTTTGGCTGTGACAGTTTCTCAGACGTATCTTGTTTTCTCTTGACAGTTTCGAGGGTAGTCTTGGTCAGGTATTTTGTAGGACATCCCTCTATCAGGATCTGTCTGATGTTCTTCTCATGATCAGAGTGGGACAACGGGTTTTGGGGAAGAAGACCACTGAGGAAAGGTACCATTTCAGCCCATCACATCAACGGTACGTACTATAAACATGACTTATCCTGTCGATGTAGACCGACCATCTGGTTGAGATGCTGTTTGTCAGGTTTCCCCACTATGTGAAGCCACACTTAAGGAATGGGGACTTAGGCTCCACATCCTTGAGGGTGAAGTATCTACATAAATTATTTGGAATTCTTCTGCCCAAGAGATTGTGATAGTGGTTTTAAACCACTAATTTTTGGTGTGGTTTAATACACAGCAATATATCGGGGCGCCTGGGTGGCTCAGATGGTTAAGCGTCTGCCTTTGGCTCAGGTCATGATCCCAGGGTGCTGGGATCGAGCCCCGCATCGGGCTCCCTGCTTGGCGGGGAGCCTGCTTCTCCCTCTCCCTCTACTATTCCCCCTGCTTGTGCTCTCTCACTCTCTCTATCAAATAAATAAATAAAATCTTTAAAAAAAAATTAAAAAAAATACACAGGAAGATATCTGAAATGCACTCAAATCTTTTCACCATCTCCTGTTAGACTTCACCATTTATATATGCGACATATGCTTCATTCTGCTTATAATGCCCTTCCCACCTCCACCCACCCACTCACCAACCAACCAATAAAAATAAACAAAAACCCCTTATTTTTCCAACAAAACTCCAGTGTCACCTATCATGAAGCTTATCCAGAAGGAATTCTTTGCTTTGACCTAGCTCCTAATACCACACAGTTAATACCACTATCATTGCCCTTATGGTATAGTTCCCTCCCTCAACTAGACTATAAGTTCCCAACATGCAGAGACCCTGCCTTATGTAACTCTGCACGCCATACCTGGGACCATCAGCACATACCTGGTGTCCCGTAAGTGTTTGTGAATTATATAATTAACTGAATGACTATAAAGGTGTATTATTTTTTTAATAATACCTCAATTTAAAAGAATAAAAGAGAGAGCATAAATAAACAGCTATAGTCCAAGATGTGTCAGTAAATCTACACTAGAACTGGAGCCTACCTCGTGATGCACAGTTCCACTGTGCAATAGCTAGACCAGGCACTAAGAAAACTGATCACTGCATTTAGTGAGTCAAAGCCACATATAACAGACAAAATAGTTTCTGTTTTCAGATCAGTGTGACAACATAGGCACATAAATACTAAATAAATTAGATCACACGAGTCTCTTTCTAAGGGAATCAGGCCAACGAAGTCCATATCCTCGCCTTTGGATTTCCTGATATGTCATCAAAGACTTTTTACAGAACATAATTTTCATATTTAACTTCTAAAGTGTGGAACAATGAGACAGATTCATGGGTAACTGTGTTAGTGCTATTCAATTTTCTCTTTTACATACACAGCAGGGAAATTAAATAAGCCCTGAAGTGGTCCTTGGGAAAAATATAAGGAATAGTCACTGTGTCTCCAAAGGATTCAAGGGCTTCTGAAGTTTTACATTAATACTAACTCTGTCAACTTGTCTTCCTTCAGTATTTACAATAGCGGCTTTCACTAAAACAGTAGAATGCTCTGCGAGAAAGTGATTAGGTCATACAAAACTGCATTCTAGTGACCAGGGGAAAAAAGCCCTCCCACAGAGAGTACGAGCAACACTGGCAGCAGCAAAGAGACTCCCCTCAGGAAGGTCCAGGGCAGCAGACGGGGCACTGTCCAGGACACAGTGTGAGATACCCTTGGAGTGCCCAGGAAGGACTAGGGACAACTTTGAAAGGAGAGAGACATAAAGGTGACACTGAGGGTCCCCATATGACCAGGCAGAGAAAAAGCCCAGGAGAGTCAGGACATGGAGCCAGATACAGAGATATACACAAGCACATAGATAACAATCTATATACAGGGTTTGACAATGGTTAACATTCATTCACGCCTTAGCTTGAAAACCCAAACCTAACAAATTACCGTTTAAAAATTTATAGTAAAAAATGTCTAAAAAATTATTGATAATGTCTCTGTGCAGCAGGAATAAGGGACAGGCTTTTTACTTTTTACCTTAAACACTTCTGACTCATTTTAATTTCTTAAAATAAGAATACAGAACTTGCACAATAAAACATTAAAAGATAAAGTGCTACCATTGCACAAACGAAGCATAAAGTTCTCTATGAGTTCAGTAAAATTGGTTTTAAATTGGTCATGGAGCACAACAAAAATGGCTATCAGGAAGAAAAAAAAATCTTCTCAACCTTAGGTTAGGTTTTAATTTAAATCAAGCTAGTTTCTAAATTCACCTAAAACAAAACACCCACTCTACTCACCCACTACCTGTTTTTAATTTCTACCCAAAGTGTTTGCATCTTTAGTAATTCACTGACCTTGGAACTGCTTTCTTCCGACACTTCTCCCTCATTGGTTTGCATGGGAACAGACTCTGTGCAAAACTCTGCAGAAACACACAAATACTGCCTAAAAGAGGTAAGAGGAGAAAAAAAAAGGAATTCAGTGCAAAAATCAGTTTTTCAAAGATTAGATTGAAACTGGATCACCAAGGAGGCAATGACCTTAAGTAATGTGTGTGTGTGTGTGTGTGTGTGTGTGTGTACACATCTTTGGTAAGAAGGGAAGGAGAGAGGTAGGAGGGAATTTTCCCTACCTTAGGGGAGGATAGTTAGGAAAGGTTGAAGACATTGGGGTATTAAACAGTTCTAGATTTCTTTCTTCTTTTTTCTTGATTTTTGGCAGAGGTGACAGTGAAGATCTTCAGCAATTCATACAGTACGAACGGTGACCCGTCAGAAAGGACGCCCACCCATTTAAAGCAGTGGGCCAGCTGCTAGGCTGTAGCAGGTCATGCTGCCCACATATTACAACAGGCTACTGGAACTGGCCGGGTTTCCTGGGTTTATCATTTATGTTCAATATTTGTGGTATATTTTTTAACTGAAATTATGGTACACGCTAATGGTGGATCCCACTTTTTTAAGAGGATTTGCTTAATGAACTAAGTATCAATTAATTTATTTTTACATGAGAACAGGCTGTCCTAGGGCAAAACAATAAAAAGTAGTAATTTTTCCTCTAAGAATAAAATGAGTCAAGTTGGGTTAAAATTTTATGAATTAAAATGTACCAAAAGGAAACTACTAATAAAGTGTATGTAACATTCAAATTTTCATTCAATATGTAATTCCTGAGGAATAATTACTCAAACTGACACAAAACAAATCTCCATCACATGACAGGTAATCAATGTTTTAAAATCTTTCTAATACTTTATTTTATTTTTTTAAAAGATTTTAAAGAAGCTTCTCCCTCTCCCACTCCCCCTGCTTGTGTTCCCTCTCACTGTGTCTCTGTCAAATAAATACAAATCTTTAAAAAAAAATAAAAGGTTCATACCTACAAAATATAAAAGCTAAAAAGATGCTTGCCCCAGGATGTGTGTGTGCAGAGACTCTCTTTATAAATGCAGCAGCCTGGAGACACGGTGTGGAAATCTGTTTCCTCATCTGCTGGGTGGGAGAGGAGTATCAAAATATCTACTGTGCTCACCTAATGAGGTTTTTTGGGAACCATTGTGTATTTATGTGACATGAAATGTAAAATTGGTACAGTGGGAGCTCTGTTAATCAAGCCCCATTCACTCACTCCAGATGAACTGACACTGCCCATTCCCAGTGTGAAACAGATGCTCACCGCAAGGGAAACAGGCTTTCTCTAGCTGGTTTTGCCCCTCATCTGTTTATGACAGTTGTGCAAAAATAAACTTGCTCTTTCTATGAAAATTAAATTGACAGCACTGGAAAAAGTCAGGAAGCTACCTAGAAGGATGTCGTATGCAAACTGCTTCACAAATATCCTTAAGCTCTCATTCTACTTTACAGAAATAGAGACTGTATTTCATAAATGATGCATTATACGGACAGCGGACAGAGAAAGACACCCCAATGATTTCTGTGCCATTTCCGTTTGAATGTGCTTGGAAAGAGGAACCTCCTTCACCTCTCCCAAGGTCTCCCTCCTGGCTCTTCTCCACATGTACAGGTTCCACCCCGGAGGATCCTTTCTGAATGGTGAGATCAGAAGGAGAAACAGGGTACGTGAGCTCACCCCTTTTCTCTTCCTTTTGGGAGCCAGTTGTCCCCAGGGAGCATGCACTTTCCTCTGCTCTTGTTCCCCTAAATGCAGGCCCCTCACAACTACCTGGGACTAGGTAAGCCTGTTGAATATTGAGTTCAGTGCTAGGAAGTTCACTTGCCTATAGATGTATGCCATATTCTCCAATATAGCTTTATTAGTAACAGAGATGATACTTCGGTCTCTCAAATGCCCTACTCTTTTATTTCTCACTTGGTATAGAACTCAGCCAAAGGAAAAAGAGTGCTATTTATTGGGTCTCTCAAAGACCCTAATATCTGGTATGTGAAACTAAAGTTTTGATAAATACACATGAAGGAAAATTTGGGGAGTAAAATGCATGTGGAATTTCTAAGGCTTCTGTTGGGGCAGGACTTTGGGCCTTGGTCTTTTTAACGAGGGAGCAACGTGTTTCAATCTTGTAGAGGTTTACATGAGGCCACATGCATTTTTACTGTCACCCACCAGCTTTACACTATCGAGGCCGAATTAGAAGTTTATAAACCACAGGCTACACCGTATTTTGACATTAGTGATGACCGTAGTTATGGTAACTTTGTCTTCAGGTAGTGGCTGTTTCTATAGAGACACGGCTGAATACACCAGGCACACAAGCCTTAGCAAAGGCTTGGGGGCTTTGCTGGCGACAGCAAGGAAAGAAGCCACAGTCCGTTGAGGTGGTGGTGACAGCCGTGGTGGTGGTGGTACTGAAGGCTCATCTAAATGTCAGCTGTGCAAGTGACCTCAGCACTCATCGGCCACTCTGGCCTAGCAAGCAAATGCCCGCTGTGCTGGCCTCAGCAAAGGGAACAGGGCATTAGCGGGCTTGGTTGGCTTCAAAGCACAGAAGGCTGCTGCCTGACCTTGAATTACGCAGGCACAGCTTTTCCTAAGCAGGCGTGGCTGAGGCAAAGATTAGACTTTAGGGAAAAGAAACTTTCTTCATACAGGCCTTTTAGATATTAATGAGTAGAACAATTATTTGCCGCACATAAGCTGCAAGGCAGCTGAATTTCAAACGACACATGTGCTACAAAACCACTGAAGTTCTATGTTTAAATTGTTTGTGCTCAGCTTACACAGGCAATCCAAACAGGAAATGGAAATTAAAGAGATGTCTCACTATCCTCACAGAAGGCAGGGAGGCAGGGAACTTATACAGGAAGGGAAGGAACTTGGTAACTGGGGCTGCCACGACTATAAATCCCTAAATATTGCAAAAAGAAGGTGATATTTCAAGTATTAATCTTTAAAGCAGAAGACAGTGTACATTGGTTGGGTTTTTTTGAGATATGGTAAAGGCCCAGTTCCAAATTTAACCTCCTGCTGGCAGATTTTTCCAAATTGGGTGGAAGTGTCCCAGTCGTGGATTCTGTACACTGGGCATGGGCTAACTGGATGTCCTGGAGAGGCTCAAACCAAGAGGACCTCACCCATCCTCCCTCCCTCAGATACCAACGTGGCAAGACTGAGTACAGCATTCTGAGAACCTACTTTTATCAGAAATTACTGCTCATGGGCAGGAGGCAGACTTACTTTCTGAATCTGGTGGCTATGGGGACAGTGCTGAAACAATTTTGTTTAGCCTTGGAGTTCATATAATTTATATACTGTCCTGATCTATTTTAGGATCTCCTGAAGGCATAATCTATTTTGCGTATCAATTTTGCCCAAGAAAATATCCAAGAGAAGAGTGGGTGGTAGTGGGGTTTGTCCTCTTGAAAGTGGGAGCAGGACTGTTCTGAGACCCCCTCTGTCCTAGAGGGGAAGGACACACCCGACATGACCTGGATTACACTGGTGCTAGGAGACAATGTGCTAGGAGACGAGCTCTTGTGTGTTAGGGGAGGAAAACTTGCCCACCCTCGATGCTTCCTTCCATGGGAGGCAATATCCCTTTACTACCATTGGCCTTATATTCCTGACATGCTGTCAGGGTGAAGTGACTTGTCTGGTCAGTGAGTTTGGAAGGGGAAACTGGGCTTGCATAGTCCAGCACCCCCCAGGCCCTTTCCTGTGGGGGCACCTATTCTGCTCTGCTCCTTCCTTCTAGAAGGCGGGTCTGTCCCTGACTAGTACTGCTGGGTGAGGAAACCCGTTAAATTTCAGAGCTGAGTATTAGAAAGCTGACTTGCTTTTAGACACAAGCCCAGTTCTATGTCAACTTTATTAGTAATAAAAGTGAAAGTCTGATCTCCACCTGCTTTACTCCTTCATCCTGTATGTCTGTGGTTCAGAACTTGCTCAGGGGAGAGAATGTTTCTTATCAGGTCCCCTTCAATTCCAGGTTATATCTGGAACGTCTCCTCTTCAGAATTAAGTTTTCTACATCGGTCTTATCTTCCCAATTATCCCATTGCCATAATACGAACAGCAGACTTTTACTTTATAAACTTTTCAACTCTATTTCTAGCTACTCCCCATGCACACACTATCCCCCACTTCACACAGGCAGATCTTCTCTCTATTCTCTCCACACAACTTGCTAATTTAATTTCTTTTTTAAAAAATTTATTTAAATTCAATTTAATTAACATATATTGTATTATTAGTTTCAAATTTAATTTCTATTTATGCAGTTCATACGTGATTTGAAAACCCTTCCCCTCACCACCAATCCACATCTCTATCCTTCTAATATCCAGTCAATTTTTATTTCTAAAAATCTTTCCTGATTAATACCATATAGTCTGCCTACTTACTATACGTCCTATCATACCTATTTTTCTATTTCTCCTTTCTTTAATTTGTCCTCATTTGTGTGTGTGTGGTTTTGGAACTATTCTTAATACTTTTTAAGGTGTTTCTTGAAAAAGCCTTGCTGACATTCTTGTGAAGCCACGGCTTAGAGTTGTGTGTAAGGGTCTAAGTGAATTTTACTGCCCTTCTGACAAAATGGAAGGAGAATAAAGTAGGCCATGCAAAAGTATGTGGTTGAGCTAGGGGTTCCACTCGGGAAATGACAAAGGGACCAGTGTATCGGCGCTAAGAGAGTGATGAAAAAGTCAAGGCAAAGTGCACTTATGTGAAAATTCACTGGAGGGGGCGAACAAGTGGTAGTAAAGCTGTCAAAGCTGACGTGACAACACAAGCATTTGATTTCTGCTCTGGCACATGATTTCACCTCAGAGCTGTCACCAGCTTGCCATTATGTGGTTAAGTGACCACTGACCTGGTGTTGCTGCAGCACACACAGAACGGGACCCAACAAACGTTAACGATAAACATGAGTAAAACCACACATCATAGCGCACCCATGCTCAGTCTTTTCTAAAAGCTGGCAAATATATTTGTACCTTCCAAGCTCTCCAGGATCTAGCCCTCACCTGTCTCTCTGGTGCCATCAGCCAGACCTCTTTTTCCCTTTGCTCCAGTCATAATGAACTACTTACAGTTTCACAAATGTGTCAGATTATTTCCGGTTTCCCTGTTTTTGTTCATACTACTCCTTCTGCCTTTCCCTCCCCTGGTGCCACCAGAGAACACCCTACTCTCATCATTCAAGACTCAACTTTTACAAAGTATTTCCTGATCCATCTCTAGGCAGAACTGGCGATTCCTTCCTCAGTGTCCCCGGTGGATCTTGTCTGAATTCTATGATATGATCTGTAACGCTCTACTGGCTTTACTTGCTTACATAGATGCTTCCCTTATGACACCGTCAACTCTCTGACACCAGACACTGTATCTTGTTAATGTCTGTATTCATCGTTTATCTAAAGCTGTATACCCGGCATTTAATAGTCAATAAATTTCTATGTAGAAATGACCGAATTAATCAACTAAAGTCCTTTTTATTTAAACTGCAATAGATATCAGTTCAATAGATACTTCCTGGGTCCCTACCACACACCAGATGGTGCTCGGCCAGAGTAGTACAGTAGAACAAGTTTTGGCTTTGAAGGAGCAGAGTCATTCATAATTCTTTGTCAGTTATTAGCTGTGTAATCTTGGGCACTTAACGTTCTAATCTTCATTATTTTCATCCATAAAACTTGTCAGAAGGAGGTGTTACAAGGATTAAATGAAATAATATATGCATAGCACTCAGCAAGGTGTCCAGGAGCAGCCAACAGGCACTAAAAAACCAGTTAGTTCCTTTCTAAGAAGTCTCAAAGGGTTTACAGACTAGTAAAGGAGACAGAGACAAATAACGCTAATGTAAAATACTGAATGCTTTATTATAGTCATAGTAACGGGTGCACCTAGAATACAGATGAGAAAGAAATTCTGCCAAGGTGGCCTGGGAGAGGGGACAACAGGAAAGATACGAGAAAGAGCAGCGGATAGCTGCATTCTTCTCCCCTCTTCCAAACTCCAAGTGAAGAGAAAAGCATTGACCAAGGCACAAAGCCATGAAAAAGAACTATATATTTGGGAAATAGAAAATGGCCCAGTAGGGCTCACAACAGATAGGGGTGCACTAGAAAAGCAGCCAGAAACATTGATTGGAATTAGGTTCTGCAGGATGTTTGTAGGATGGCGTCTGTAGCAACTGAGAGCCGCGAGAGCTGTTTGAGCAAAGGAGTGACATGAGTAAATACGTCATTTTGAAAGCTAGTCCTGGCAGTAATGTGGATGACAGACTGGAGTAAGGACAGACTAGAGGCAGAGAAACTAGGAATACGCTCACAGAAAACTGTGGAATTGCTAAATCCTAATAACAAATTCTAGCTTTATAAAAGGATGAGGCACCAAATGTCACTATCAATCATTTGGATTGATGTGCTTTTTAAAGGGACCTACTGAAGTAGAAATGCAAAGAGCTGATGTGACGGCCACTTTAAATACCCTCGTGGAACAACTCGGGAAAGGAGCAATAACGTCAAAATGTACTCTTCTTTTTAAGATGAAGACTCTCCCATTTCACTGCTAATACACGGTGTATTGAAATTTTAAAAACTTACCTTTGACAGTATCCTGGGGCAACACAAGCCCGTGAAGATGAGTCTAGACTACATTCAGTGCAAAAAACCAAAACCCTGAAAAGAGAGAAAAATCACAGTGAGCTGTGTGCTCATAGTAAGATGCAAGGGAAGCGGCAGGGCACAGTTCTGAATCGGGGAGCCTATTACAAATCCAGGCTCTTCCATCTACCAACGATTGACTGTTGGGCCAGTGGCCTAACCTCTCGAGACTTAGCTTCCTCATTCAACATTGAGAACAACAGCACCTTCCTCACAGGGTTCTTCGGAAGTTTAAATGGAATATGCATAAAACAGCATAGGGCAGGGCACCAATCACATGCTCAATAAAGGTGAGTGGTTATTAAGAATGTGAACTGAGGGGCACCTGGATGGCTCAGTCGGTTGAACATCTGACTCGATTTTAGCTCAGATCATGATTTCAGGGTTGTGGGATCCAGCTCAGGTCATGATCTCAGGGTTGGGAGGCTCCACGCTCAGCGCTGAGTCGGCTTGAGATTCTCCCTCTCCCTCCCCATGCTGGAGCTCTCTCTAAATCAATCTTAAAAAATACCCAATGTGAACTGAAATACCTTCTGAAGAAACACTAAAACCTATATTAAACCTTTATTATTGATTTTACCTTATCTGTTCTACCAGAAAAATGCCAAGTTGCCTTTTCAACTTCTCCATTTGACATGAGGATATCTCATAATCACTTCAGATTCAACGTATCCCAAACAGTACTCTTCATCCCCTGCCCAGACCTCATTCTCCTGTCTCCACTGTCTTATCAAGGGCACCATCTTCTGCCCAGTTGCTTGGGTCAGAACCTCTGGTTCATCCAGGATTTCTCACCCTATCCCAGGCCTCTCACAGCCCCATTAGCAATCCTGTCATTTCTGATTCACAGCATGTAAATTCTTCATTTTCATTGCCATTACCATTCCTTGCTAGTGGAGGCCCCTTAGCTAGTCTCCTGCCCCAATTCTTGCTCCTCCCCAGTCTGTTCCCATATAATGGCTGGAATGGCCTCTTCAAAATCAAACCGGATCATAACAAGTTGCTAATAGATGCAGTGAAAATTTTATTTATTTCATGATGGAATGTCTCTCTCTTTATATATATGAAATACATACTTACATATGTGAACATACAGATATACGAATATATATGAAATGAAAGCCACTTAATATTAGACATTTAAAGGTCCCAAGCCAGTCCCTTCAATTTACAATGGCAGAAACAAATGCCAGAAGGAGATCCTGCTCAAGGCTGGACCTCTGTGTGTGTGCAAAAGTGGTCAAAACAATGCTGGACAAGCCCTACAGAAACTCATCTGTGATTAGCGTCCGCACTGCTGTCAGAATGCCTGTCACTATTTGGAAGTTGGGCCCTTAGTTTCACAATCAACTTAATGTGTCTGTCCAAGAAAGCGCATTCCATTCCCCACAGCTGCAGATTATGAGTTATAGCTTTAGTTCTACATCATGTCTTAGTGTTTGAGGGGGTGCTTCAGGGAATCTTGAAAGCATCTTGCTGCTCTCTTATCTGTTATCACCTCTCCCCTTGCTTATTTTTTAACAGCGTTTGAATAAATAAATCTCAGATGGAATTACACTATGATGAGTATTAGTGATATTTTAATTATTATCCCTATCCTCCTACTATACACACCGTTGTCCCAGCCATCTTCCTTTTTAAAAAGCAAATGTGACCTCTGAGTAGATTGCTGCCAAGATTCAGTCAATAATTACCCATTACCTTTAGGGTAAAATCCAAGATCTCTCTAGCCCCATCATCACTTCATAGCCTTCTCACGGGGACTGCGCGTGGTTTCCTTGTCCAAAATACATACAGTGATATCTGCTGAGGGCCCTTGGCTTAATTCCCATCTACTCCTCTTGTAAGATCTGCCTCAGGAATTATCTCCTGAAAGTTTTCTGTACCCTCCTTGGCTGCACTAAGTGTCCCTCCTCTGAGATATACCATATAATATTGGTAGCGTCTGAGGGTCTGCTGTCTACACTCAATGGGGGCTTCTTGACAACAAGGGCTCTCTGTGTCTTACATATCTAGAATTTGGTATCCAGCAGGAGTTCAATAAACAAGATGAGCTGAATCCTGACATGCTCCCGATAACTCGGTACTTCAGTGTGGAGCCTTCCCCATTTAAATGACATGAGGGAAAGCTGAAGAAGCTGGCTGGAACTTCCCAGATGGGTCTGGTCATCATGAAGGATGTAAGTTATGTGGTTATGTGTGACCCTCAGCACCTTGGAGAAAGATTCAGTTCTTTCATTTTTTGTCACCTGCGGATCATCAAGAGAACAACCCTAACTAATTTTCAGTTCTCTATTCTGATTAGTTTCTGCCCAGGCTAAACATGACTTCTCTAGACTTACCAGTGGTCTAAATTCTGCACCAACTTCAAAAAGTAGCCCATCATTATATAATTTGTTAATAGATAAGCTTGGAAGGACACAATGGCCAGCTCAGTCCTTTGCCTGCTTGGCAGGTGGGCTCAGACGCTTGCCTGTGTTCAGTGAGGGGAAAAGCAGTTGAAGCAGAGGAGGGGCAGGCGAAGGAAAGTGGGCAGTTTCCAAGCACTCTGGAAACCAGTTTTCACAGAACAGCTTCCCTAGTTTCTCTGCAGGGCTGTGAACCTCTGTTATCAGATGCACTTGTACTCAAGATAAACATAACATTTGATTCTAAAATCAACATTTGGAATTATCTAGTTGAAGTTATCCACAGCACTATTTTCCTTCTAAGGTATGAGTAATGGCAAATTCCTTCAAAACATCATTTTGAAATGTTCTGTAATCCTACTATCTGATTGTATATAACCACAGCAGTAAACTATTTGAAGCATTCCAGTTTTCTCTGTTCTCTTGCAGAGTAGTAACCAGACTGGGCTTGAGATTCACACGTGGCTGGGAAGGTTTCGTGGGTCTTGGACTAAATCACTACTAGGTCCTGCTAAACTGCAAGGAGACCTCAAGAGCTCCTCCAAGCCCAGTACCTAATCTAACTCATGGGATGTAATCAGACCTACATCTTTCCTAGAGAATATGGCAAGTTGAAAGAAGGACATTTCCAATACATTATATTCACTTTACTATTCTAATATGGCATAGTTTTAATTTTCAAACTTGATTATTCAGCCTGATACTTTTAGGCTTAAGTTTAATTCTCATTTTAAAAAATTCAAGTGATACGATAAGGCCCTTGATCACGGTCCCCTCTCCCCCTACCCTCACCCAGGACTCACCACTGTTATCAGTTTAATTTCCAGGCATAATTCTGGGATGCAGACTATTAAGAATATACAGTTCAGGGGCGCCTGGGTGGCTCAGTCGGTTAAGCGTCTGCCTTTGGCTCAGGTCATGATCCCAGGGTCCTGGGGTGGAGTCCCCGCATCGGGTTCCTTGCTCAGCAGGGAGCCTGCTTCTCCCTCTGCCTGCCACTCCCCCTGCTTGTGCGTTCTCTCTCTCTGACAAATAAATAAAATATTAAAAAAAAAAAAAGAATACACAGCTCATCCTTGAACAACATAGGTTTGAACTGTGTGGGCTCATTTCTATGCAGATTTTTTTACAGGACAGTTCTATAATTGCATTTTTTTCTTATGATTTTCTTAAGAACATTTTCTTTTCCCTAGCTTACTTTATTGTAAGAATGCAGTATGTAATACATATAAAATGCAAAATATGTGTTAATCGACTGCTTATTTATTGGCAAGGCTTCCAGTCAACAATAGACTATTAGTTAAGTTTTTGGGGAGTCCAAAGTTATACATAGATTTTCGGCTGCACAGGGGGTCAAGGGGGTCAGGCACCCCTAACCCCTGCGTTGCTCGGGGGTCAAGCATACTGTAAACTTTTAACTGAGTCACAAGTAACACTGAAAGCCCTGACTGCTTACATCATTGGCAACTGGCCTGACTTCAAGCAAGATGTCCAGAAGAGGCATCTTAAGCGAAGCAGCAGATGGGAGGTGGAGGAGAACACCAGCAAGGGAGCCTTTGTAGGAGGTGAGCACAGATGCCAGGAGAATCGGGGCAGACAGGAGGGTACCGCACATCCAGCTCTATAAGCGGGGTGCGCAGCCCAAGTGGGCAAGATGGAACCTATTTAAGTAATACAAATAATAATATCGAAAGCCCAAGCAGCAGAGGTGGAGGTAACTTTGCTACAGGCAGATGGGTTTATTTAGCTGCCAATACACAAGCGTTATGATTGTTCCAAGATCTGGAAATGTCACCTGTGCAGTTTCAGGTCACCTCTACTTAAGTTCAACACTTTGGAAGTTCTATAAAATGTTCAGTCTGCACATTCCGAAAACCATCTCCATTAATCCTAAAATCTCTTCTAGTTTTTGTGCCCTCCCTCCCCTTTCCTCTTCTAGTCAAGTTTCTTCAAAAAGAAGTTTATATTTGTGGTTACAACGCCCTTACCTCTCATTCACTTATTAATCATTGCAATATGATATCTTTCTCTATCAATCCCATTATCATATACAATGGCTATTATTCAACTGTTTTGTTTTAACCTCTCTTTCACATTTAAAAATCAGAATGACCTGAAAGTCTTATCATTTGGGTGCTCCTTTCCTATTTTGATATCAAGGATACCGTAGATCCAGGGGCACCTGGCTGGCTCAGTCGATGGAGCACACGACTCTTGATCCCAGGGTTGTGAGTTTGAGCTCCGTGTTGGATGTAGACATTACTTAAAAGTAAAATCTTAAAAAATAAAAATAAAAAAAGATACTGCAGATCCAGTCACTGAGCCAGAGGCACCCTGTTTTAGTTGCCGGTCTTTTAGCTGTGTCTAGGTCCTCCTGTCTCCCTGGGTTTGCAGCCAGCCCAAGGCCTTTGTCAATGCTGCTGATTTTCAGATTCATAAATGAGCAGAGTGGTGCTGGGTGAGGAGCTACTGCCTCTGTACATGGGGGACAGGGAGACATGGGTTGCGGTGAGGGAACCAAACTCAACTCCTGGCCTCAAGGACTGAGTCTAGTTCTGATCCCCAAACTGTCATGGATCATGTCTAGTCCCTTTACCCCACAGAAGGAGCCAAATTCATTACTTGTGCCACCTCTTAGACCATTTCTTTGTAGACTCTTACTGGAGAATCTTTTTCTGCCTGTCCTTTCACTACTGGTATGTTCCTTGGGAGTTACACCCTTCCCTTTCTCTTATTATACACACACGTCCTTATCTTCCCCCATAGATTCAACTACTATCCATGTCTTGATGACTCCCAAATCTCTCTAATACTGACCGTTCCTACAATCTTCAAAACTTCTATAAACTGCCTAATGTCAATGCACTTTGCCTCATGTTCCACAGGTCCCTAAAATGCAACATATCTAAAACTAAATAGTCTTCCCTCAAACTGTGTTCTTCTCCTTCTGCCTCACTTGGGAATACTATCGTCCCACTCAAATAAAAAATCTGGCGCCATCACCAGTATCTTCCTCTCACCAAACTGTCAGTTCTAATCCCCAAACATTTCAGGATGTACTTTCTTCCCTATTCCTACTGCCACTGCTTTCTTTAGTTCTGGTAGTTTCTCACTAAATTTATTTCATTTTTTTCCACTGGTTTTCTTACCCTCAAGACCTTCCTACCCCCACTGCCATCAGAATTGCCTTTATAAAGTGCAATCCCACACAGCCTTTGCTCTGTCCATCTTCAAGATAAAATCCAATTCTCACTACATGGTATATAAAGCCCAGTACCTGTTCACTTCTCTACTTCATCTCACAAATTCACATTGTTTTCAGTTTTCCTTAAACACCACATGGCTTCATGTGCCAGTGACTTTGTATGTGCTGTTTCTACTTGGACTGCCTTCCTACTCACAGGGCAAATTTCTTCCCCACCTTCAAGATGCAGGTGTAGGGAAACCTTTTCTATGAAGCCTTTCTTAATGCCCCACTCTTGCCACAGGTGGTCTGGATGGGTCCTTCCTCTGAGTTAGCGACTATACTTGGTATATATTTCCACCAGGCTTGTTTATGTTGTACAGACTACTGGGGGCAGCATCTAAATCTTATTTACTACTGTGTCATCAGCATTTAAACAGTGCTAGTGCAAAGGACAGGCCTCTCAGGGCAGAGTGCTACTTGTGTGGGACCCCCAGACTTCCAGAGAGAAGCTGTGAAGGAAACTTTGGGACTCACAGCAGGTCACTGGCATAAAGATGTTATATTTATTCATGTATCCTGTAAGTCAAGGATGGTTGCCTAAGAAAAACAAACTCAGTCTGAAGCAGGGATGAAGGAAAGGGTATGTGCTCACTTTCAGCTACTTAACCAGTTTGGTCAACTAATGCCTTCTAGCTTAGTCCAGGATGACCTGTCAATTCTTTAACATAAAGGGCTTCAGCAAGTACCTTCTGAAGACCAAAACATAAGCGCAAACCACCTGGAGGTGGGGGTGGGGATCGTAGGGAATGATGACTGCTGGCTACTGAAACAGCAGAGTCAACTCGGCCAACTTTACTGCTTACTAAGCGCCCAGCATGATGCTCACGTTTTCAGAGCAAGGGCCCATGGCCAGATTTTACTGCCATTGTTGGTCACATAAGAATTAAACAGATTAACATGTTCAGCTTTTGTACCCAATTTATTAATGACCCATGATCAAAAACCTTTATTCTTTTTCCATATTGTATATTAATTTTATGTAGGCTTTTTTTTAATCAAATAGCTGTTTCTATTAAAGTTCACAAAATTATAAATGCACATTGGTTCACCCATAAAACCAGTGAGTTAGGGAAATTTTAATATTTATATTGAAGATGGTAACAGTATGAATAACCATTAACCAATAACCACCATTTATGCTGTGCTCAGCAATGTACATCATGGACACCTCAAAAAACTTTCATTTAACAGATGATCCCTGTCCTCAGAGGTCTTACACTATTGAAAAGGAGAAGAAAATCAGCACAGCAAGCAATTCCATAAGAACTAAAAGCACTAAGCTGTGTGGCACAGAAGTTAGGACAGTGTAGAGAAAACAGTGGGCTAGACAATCAGCCTTCAGAGAGAAACTAGGATTCCAACAAAATCGACAGGATTTAAAGCAGTGATTCTCAAATGTTTTATAGTCTCAGGATCTCTTTACAATTCTTAAAAATTATTAAGGACCCCAAAGAGCGTTTGTTTATGTGGGTTATAAATATCAATATGTACCCATACTAAAAATTAAAGTTATGAAAAATTTAAGATATTTATTGATAAGTATCCCTTTAAAAATATTAATACACTACTACATGTTAACATTTTTAAATTAAAAATAATATTTAGAGGATAAAAAAATTTGAGAAAAGTACCACTGTTTTACATTTTTGCAAATATCTCCAATGTCTGGCTTATGAGACCGCAGCTGTATCCTCGTATCTGCTTTTGCATTCAGTCTTTTGCAGTATCGTATGTCACGAAGCCTCTGGAAAACTCCACTGTACACTCGTGAGAGAATGAGTTTAAAAGGCATGTACATGTCAGTATTATTAAAATGGTTGTGACCTCATGGACCCCCTGAAAGGGTCTGGATGGGGAGTGGGGAGGATCCATGGAGCACACTTTGAGTAAGTACTAATTTTAAAAGAGAAAGAAAATGGTATAAGGGTATAAGCAGGAAGGAAGTGTGTGGCTCGGGAGCCATAACTTCCACATACGCAATGCTTACTCCTAACATCTTGGCTACAACCAAGCTCACCTCCTCCACTGTGAACCTCAGAGACAGAATCAGGAGGTCCAGGTGGGGTTCTGCCTGACAGAGGGACAAGAAGCTTCTCCCTCACTATCCGGTGTGTGTGTGTGTGTGTGTGTGTGTGTGCGCGCGCGCGCGGGAGAGGCTCTACTTCCCCCGGCAACATTCCCTGGAGGCCACGTCAGGTTTTCCTCTCGAGCGCCCACACTGTGCTCTCCTCCTAGAAGCTGTAAATGGCTCATAAGAAACTGCCTTGCCATGGCTTCCCGAGGCTGTGTTTACTAACTGCAAAATCATCTCACTGCTACAGTCTCAAATTCTTCAGACATTTCTTGATCTGGCTTGTCTTAAAAAGCAAATTTAACATCAGCCACGTAGCCAGTTTTTTCCTTGCCAATAATCATGTGAGTTTGCGATTCTGTTCCTGTGCATCTTGTGCACTGTAAAAACAGTTCCTGGAGCATCATATGTCATGGATCTAGTTGCCATAAACTGAAAACATTTTCTTCATATTTTGTGGCACAAACTAAAAGCATTCTGGATGCGGTTTGCATACAGTCCATCTCTGGCCAAAAAAGAGGTTTAAATATATGGACAGAGAGAGAAAGCAGGGGGGTGGGGGGGGGTGGCCATTACCACGGTTAAACTGTTTTATCATCAAAGTCAATGTTTGATAGTATATATATGTTTAAGGTAAAATTTTGCTATGATTATGTTCTAAAATTATCCTGCAGTAGGTACAATTGTTCATTTTATATAGCAAGCTTTAAGTTATCTAAAAGTATTTTATAGCTGAGAGAAGCACAGATGAAACAGAAGCTTCTTTTTGATCTCTCAAAAAACAATTATATGAAAACAACCATGAATCTATATAGTTTTTCAGTCTTTATTACCTTTTTTATAAACATATTTCTTAAGGCCCCCTTACAGACCAGAATAGATCCTTTTTTAAGTCAAAGTGAAACTAAAACTTTGAAAGATTTCTGCTTCTGGGAATGGCAAACTAGGTAATTCGGACCAACCGTCCTGCTGAGGATAGCCAGAAAATCTGAAGAAAATATAAAAAATATATTGAAGGCAGGGGCATTAACAAGTTAATTAAGAATTACCAGTCACAAAAATCAATTCCAGGACAACTCTATTACTCAATATGAAAAATAAATAATAAACCTTTTAGAAGATAATATGGGATAATGTTTTCATGACCTAAGGGTAGGGAAGGATTTCTTAAGCAGCTCACAAAAAAGCACCTATTATTAAAAAACAGATGAATTTGACATGAAAACTGAGAATTTTTGTTCATCAAAAGACAGCCTCAAGAAAATGAAAAAGCAGGCTATATAAAACCAACAAAGGGCTCATATTCGAAATAACAAAGAATTCTAACAAGGAGAAAAAATCAAGATAACTCAATAGGAAAATGGGTAGAAGACCAGATTAGGCACGTCACCAAACAAGCAAAAACAAAAAACTACATTATCTAAATGGCCAACAAAGCATATGAAAAGGTGTCTAGCCTCATTAGGAAGTAAGAGAAATATAAAATAAAACCATAATGAAAAATACAAAGGAAAATCATAATGATATACCATTATATACCAGAATGGCTAAAAATTTACTTGTTTATTTATTTTTTTAAAGATTTTATTTTTAAGTAATCTCTACACCCAAGATGGGGCTCAAACTCACAACCCTGAGATCAAGAGCCACCCGGCTCCACCGACTGAGCCAGCCAGGCGCCCCATGAATGGCTAAAAGTTTATGAGTCTGATAATAACAAGTGTTACCAAGGATATGGAACAACAGGACCTCCCTTATACTGATTGTGTGAATGTAAATTGTTATATCCACTTTGGAATACAATTCACCATTATTCTTCTCTATGATCCAGCAATTCTACTCCCAGGTATATATACCCAGCAGAATTCATGCGCATGTGCACCCAAAAGACACTTACAAAAATCTTGAGACCAGCACTATTCATTTTTTTTTTTAAAGATTTTTTATTTATTTATTCATGAGAGACAGAGAGAGAGAGAGAGGCAGAGGGAGAAGCAGGCTCCCAAGGAGCAGGGAGCCCGATGCGGGACTCGATCCCAGGACTCCGGGATCATGACCCGAGCCGAAGGCAGACGCTTAACCATCTGAGCCACCCAGGTGCCCTGGACCAGCACTATTCATAAGAGCCCTCCACTGGGAACAATCCAAATATCCTCAGTAGTAGAATGGATAAATACCTTCTAGCATATTCATACAATGGAATACCATACAGCAAGGAAAATGAAGGAACAACAGCCACACACAACAACATGGATGAATCGTGCAAACATAATGACCAGATATAAAAGAACATATGGCATGTGACTTTGTGTTCAAAATCAGCCAAAACTATAATGTTTAGAGGTACACAGGTCATAAAAGGAAAAAGAAAGGAAAGGAATCAGGAGAGCAGTTACCTACAGGTGAGAAGGGAGGACTGTGATTGGCAAAGGTCACTATGATGGGGCTATTGCATCCCTGTAGTGTCCTACTTCTTGACCTCAGAATGAATTATTATTTAAAAACAAATAATTCACTAGGTTTTACATTTGTATTCTATGCACTTTTCTGGCTGTGTGATATATTTCACAGTATATGAGAATGAATGCAAACAGAACTAATTCAAAGGGGAAAGTGGTATCTTTTGTATAAATTTAAAAATTAGATCATAGAACCCAAGTTCCTTAGAAGGCATCCCTGCCCATCATTACCAAGCCCTGTCTTCCTCGTCTCATCTCTTGCCACCCACCTTTGGTTTACAAGTAGTCTGCCACACTCACTCAACCAGGTGCATCCTTTATATTTACTCATGATATTTCTCTGTCCAGAAAACCATGCTGACACACCCCAATCAGCCTTCTGCCAGACTCAGTACAAACTGTCAGTCAAGACACAGCCTGGGTATCATCACCTGTGAGAAACCTTTTTAGGAAACACAGACTCTACAGACACACTGTCTGGTGCAAATTCTAGATCTGCCATTTACTAGCTCTGTGACCTTGGTCGAGTTACCAAACTTTAGTTTTATAGTTTCCACATCTGTAAAATAGGATAAAAATATTATCTGCCTCACTGGGTAGCTTGAGGATAAGTAAATATATGCAAAGTAAGACAGAGTAAGTACAAAGTACTAGATACTATTGTTACCTAATATTAACTAGGTATTAGCTACTGTGATTATTATCAATACACTCTGATAACCTCCTGCCTATACCCTGAGGCCCCTCCACATTAGATACTCTTCCTTTGGGCTCCCATGGCTCAGTATTAGTTTATTTTCCTCTATACAGCCCCTTATTCCTTGAGACCAGACTAAATCTTTTACTCCTCAATCCCTAACATCTAGCACAGTGCCTGGCATGTAGTAGATACTCAGTGAGTATCTGTGGAATGAATAAGCCACCAAGACTCCAAACAGGTACCTCTGTCACATATAAAAGTAGTCCTTTGGTGCTGAAAGGTGCCCTACCCTTGTGTATGCCACAACCTGGAAGCATAGTCTTTTTTTTTTTTTTTTAAAGATTTTTTATTTATTTATTTGACAGAGAGAGACACAGCGAGAAAGGGAGCACAAGCAGGGGGAGTGGGAGAGGGAGAAGCTGGCTCCCCGCTGAGCAGGGAGCCCGATGCGGGGCTCGATCCCAGGACCCTGGGACCGACCTGAGCCGAAGGCAGACGCTTAACGACTGAGCCACCCAGGCGCCCCTGGAAGCATAGTCTTGACAGATTCCTACAGCAATTACCTCAGAATATGGGTGTAGACTCCTCTTGGTAGCAATAAATGAGGGACAAGTAATAATACTTGTCCTATCTACCTCTTGTGAGTCTCAAACGATAATAACTATGAAAATGTATTTTTTTAAGTGTGACGCTCTATTATATGAGGTTTTATTGCCTTAATAAAACAACAGGGTTATTGCTGAGTTGCAAGTCTGGAAAGGGCTTTAGGGAGTAATAAGGAATTAATATAATCTAAAAATGCAATCTCATATGGTCTGAGATAAGATATTTATTTTAAAAATAAACATTAAATATTTATTTTTAATAATAATTTGCATATATTGCAGTAATAATTAAAACATTTTGCAATAAAATTCCCATTTTCTCAATTGGTTATTAATGATTTAGGTAATATCAAAACAAACGTTTGCCTATGTGAATGTTCACAGCAGCATTATTCATAATAGCCAAAAAGTGGAAAGAACCCAAATGTCCATCAGCTGGAAAACGGATCCATCCACGCAGTGGAAAACTACTCAGCAGCAAAAAGGAACAAGCTACTGATACAAACTACAGTGGGGTGAACCTCGAAAACATGATGCTCAGTGAGAGAAGCCACTCACAAAAGATCTCAGGTTGTATGATTCCACATACATGAAATGTCCAGAAAAGGCAAATCTACAGGGACAAAGAGTAAATTAGTGGTTGCCTGGGGCTGGGAGTGGGAATGACAGACAGCAAATGGGTATGAAGGGTCTCTTTGGGCTGACAGAAATGTTCTAAAATGATGTTGTGGTGATGATTACACAATGGTGTAAATTTACTAAAAATGTTTAAATTGTACACCTAAAATAGGTGAATTTTATGGTGTGTAAATTATACCTCAATAAAGGTGTTTTTTAAAAACAGAAATGTTCGGCACTCTCGCAGCTAGCTGTAATTCTCACATCTTTAAAATATCACCCCCACATGGAACCAAAGAACACAAGCATACAGCATAATGAAAAAAGTTAGCTTTTAAAAACAAAAAAATTTTTAAATGTCACGTACTAAATATCTTAAAAAACCCAAAGTGCCACCTCCTTACTTATTTTCCAATCCAGCAGCAACAAAACAATGGTCTTGATAAACAGGCTCTCACGTCATTTGTTTATATCACCCCACCATACAAACACACATTCTGGCCTCATCTGCATTTATAATCGCAAACAGGAATATTTGGCACAGTGCCCCCCACCCCTTACAGCCAAATGGCAAACATAAGAAAAAGGTAAATACAGAAAGCATAGTGTATAGTGAGATAAAAAAAAATAATAATGTTATACATACAATAAACAGGATTTCTAAATAGAGTTTAAATTAACCCTCAGAAATCGGCAGTTCTTTATACAAATGTACTTCAAATTAAATTCTACAAGAAGTCCTAAAATCCTATCCAAATTATTTTGCTGAACTGGAATTGCTAAATTGGATATTGCTTAAAGTAGGTCACTGGCTCGGGCTTGAAAGTATTTGGTAATGCAGAGAGCTATTTGCAACGTCATTTGTCATAATGAGATTTGACTTAGACAAAGCAGGAGAAACCACACTGGTTGGGTGTCAATTGTCAGTTGTCTTTTATTCAGATAAATCTGATTTTAGATTTATCTCACTGCAGATTCTTGAACAGGGAAATAACAAGATGAAAGAAGTGTTTTCGAAAGAGTAAAACTGGTGGCAGTGTTTAGAAAGTGCCTCTTTGGCTTCCTGCTCCTTTGTCCCTCATATGTGCTCAGTCTCCAAAGACCATTAACCTTTCTTTTGGAATGTCTTTCAGGTTTATTCCTTTCTCTCCACTTTTACTCACCACTACAATCCTAATTGGTGTCAGGAAGCGGTAAAGGACAAGAAAACTAGGAAAAGCAGTCAAACTAGAGACTGTTAGAATATCTAAGATGGAAGTGAAGGGGACCTGGTGCTGGGCAGTGGTGCTCAAAGTATGGTCCCCAGACCAGCAGCATCAGCATCACCTGGGAACTAGATGCAAATGCCAATTCTCAGGCTTTATCCAGATGTATCAAATCAGAAACTATGGGGGCAGAACCAGCAACCTGTTTTTAATGAGCCCTCCAGGTGATTCTGATGTAGGCTGAAGTTTGATTTTTAGTGGTACAGAAAGAGCAAAAGAGGAAGGAATGGACCAAGATGAGAGAATTTCAGAACCTGCTGAGAACTTCTACCACAATGTCCCTCCAATCTCCAACCCAACCTATCCAAAAAGAACTGTTCTCCAAACTGCTCTTTCAAGTGCTATTCACTTCTGCTATCACAACCCTCTACACTGCTTACATTCAATCTCCCTTCTACCAGTCCTCATCCAATATATTAATCTGGTTGATTCCACAGTTGGGGCTCTAGGAGGAAATGTACCACATATGGGAAATTATTATTAAAAAAGGGGGGGTGGACCTTGAAATTGGTGGAGAAAAGATGAGGGGCACTCAGCCCCTCACGGTTAAGTGTCTGTCTTCAGCTCAGGTCATGATCCTGGGGTCCTGGGATCCTGGGATCGAGCCCCCATCAGGCTCCCTGCTCAGTAGGGAGTCTGCTCTCCCTCTCCCTCTGCCCCTGCCCCTGCTTGTGCTCTCTCGTGTGCAAACTCTCTGTCTCTCTCTCTCTCAAATAAATAAAATCTCAAAAAAAAAGAAAAGATTAATTAATATTCAATAAATGGTTTTGGAGGAACTGACTAGTTGTTGTGGGAATGGAGAGTGGAAAGCCATATTCCTCACTTTGTGCATCTTACTCCATGCACCAAAATAAAATTCCAGGTAAATCAAACACTTTAATTAAAAATCCAAAAGGAATATGAAAGTAGTAGATGAAATAATCATAAAAATATTTTTATCATCTTCAATAGGAGAAGGTCTTCCTAAAAGCATGATAATTTCACCCAGAAGGCTTAAAAGAAATTTCTAATAAATTTTACTACATAAAAATCTGAAAACTTTTCTAGGACTAAAAAAAGATCATAAAATAAAAAGACATACTAATAAAACATTTGTAATGCACAACAGGTGAAGAGGTCTCTCATATTCTTTTTTTTTTTAAGATTGTATTTATTTATTTGACAGAGAGAGACACAGTGAGAGATGGAACACAAGCAGGGGGAGTGGGAGAGGGAGAAGCACCCTTCCCAAGCAGGGAGCCCAATGCGGGGCTCGATGCGGAGTTCGATCCCAGGACCCTGGGATCATGACCTGAGCCGAAGGCAGACGTTTAACGACTGAGCCAACCAGGCGCCCCTCTCTCATATTCTTAAGAAAAAAAATGAACACAGGGCGCCCGGCTGGCTCAGTCAGTGGAGCATATGACTCTTGATCTCGGGGTCATGAGTTCAAGCCCCATGATGGGTATAAAGATCCCTTAAATTAATAAAACTTTAAGAAAAAAAAGAACAAATCTAATTAGATAATTGCACAAAGGAAAAGAAAACACAATTCACAAAAGAAAAAATACAAAGGATATAAAAAACATAAATCTAATACTTTTTTTAAAAAGTTGGGTTTTTGTTTTTTGTTTTTTTTTTTACTTAGCAAATTGGCAAAGATTAAGAAGATTGACAAGGCCAGGTGTGGGGACAGCAGCACTATCACATATTGATGGTAGCATATAAACTGCCTTTCTACAGCATAAAATGACATCTACCAAAATGTAAAATATGCATTTCTTTCATACAGCAATTCCACTTCTAAGAATGAATTCTATCAAAAATACTCACAAGTATACAAATATATTTGTATAAAGATGTTCATTGCTCCTTCTGCTGTACTATTTGCAATCTTGAACTGTAATCCTGAACAACCTTAATGTCTTAATGTCAACCACTTGGAGACTGGTAATAGAAATAAAAGAATATTCTGCAGCCATTACAAAGAAGGAGGCAATGTAACATGGAAGATGTTCACAACATCTTGTTAGATTAAATGAAGAGCCATCATAAAACATATGTATAGTTTAATTCCTTATTGGTAAATATATATATATATATATAGCTATAATATATAACATATACAATATAAATTTATATATTTGGGGAGATCAAAAGTTATACATGGATATCTGACTGCATGGAGGATTGGTGCCCCTAACCCTTGTGTTGTTCAAGGGCCAACTGTATATATATAACACAAATATGTTATATACTACATATACTATAGGTGTAGATGTAATGTATACAGTGTATAATATAATATATACATTATAAACCAGCATGAAGGTATAGGGGGGAAAGTCTGGCAAGATATACAACAACCTTTAAAAACAGGCACTTTGAGGACTGAGATGGGGGACTTTTCCATTTTCTACTTCATAAACTTCATAAACATGAATTGCTCTTATAATAAAAAGTAAATCTGATGTCAAAGCCTCCCAGCCCATAGAGAATATAGTCCAAACTCCTCAGTCAGATGTCAGGATGGTCCAGCTATGTCACGCGACACCCTCACCCATCACCAGGGTAAACTCCCCTAATGGGGCAGGTTAGGCAGGGTGTCTATTCTCCCTCCTTCACTGTATCCCTGATGAAGTCTGGTGCCACCTCTGATAACCTTTCCTGCCATTATCAAAGCTTTTATTGTGATAGGTACACTGGAATGGCATTCTAATTTGTTCCTTTTAGAACAATGTTGACAGAGCTGCTCAAATTAATAGATTCCTTCAACTGCTTTTGTAGGAAAATAAGTTCACATGCTAATGTATGGGCTGATCAATACAACCCCACCATTGAAAACCAAAATGTAACATGTTTTTTGGCTAATAAATATTAAGAAATAATGTTTGGGTTTTTTTTTTTAAAGATTTTTATTTATTTATTTATTTGAGAAACAGAGATAATGACAGAGATAGCAAGAGAGCACGAGCAAGGAGGAGAGGGAGAGGGGCACCTGGGTGGCTCAGTCATTAAGCATCTGCCTTCGGCTCAGGTCATAGTCCCAGGGTCCTGGGATTGAGCCCCGCATCGGGCTCCCTGCTCTGCAGGAAGCCTGCTTCTCCCTCTCCCACTCCCCCTGCTTGTGTTCCCTCTCTCGCTGTCTGTCAAATAAATAAATAAAATCTTAAAAAAAAAAAAAAAAAAAGGAGGAGAGGGAGAAGCAGGCTCCCCATTGAGCAGGGAGCCCAACGCAGGGCTGGATCCCAGGACCCTGGGATCATGACCTGAGCCGAAGGCAGACGCTTAACTGACTGAGCCACCCAGGCACCTCAATGTTTGGTTTTCATAACCATCTGTTGGCATATATCCCCCATCCTGTGTAACACATGGATACGATAGTTATAATTGTTCTGGAGCAGAATATTGAGACAAGATTTCTTAGAAGACACAAGAGGGAGAGTCAGTTTTGTGATCTCTTTGGCTGGGGTGCAATGTGGATGGGCCACTGAGTACTCAGACAACACCCTGATCCAGTCCCACTGTCCATCTCGCAAGCCCAACTCACTCCATTGTCAAGGTGTGGTGATGTCACACGACCTATATGCCAGCGCAAGTTTGACTCAGGGTTTGTTAACAGAAAAATCATGTCTTTGCAGGATATCTGGATGCTTCTCAAAAATACAACGCTATAGTTGAGTAACAGAGCCTCTTCTCGGCTCATCCATAGCAACAAGGGTTTCCTAGACTTCCTAGCTGGGTAATATCAGCTTTATTCTAACCCACACCTTCTGGCTGACAATTGTGCTTGCAGACCTCCTGAGAAAGAACTGACCATTTCAGTAGTACCCTGTGTCTAAAGATCTGGAATCTGAAGTCTTATAAAGTTTAGGGCCATGATCAGGGTACTTAGTGGTTGACTATTTATTATGGATACCAATATGTTCAATACAACAGACAGTACTTTCTGAAGTCAGTATGGTAGTCATGTTTGTGTTTCTAAGACAATCAGCTTGATAAAATACAAATACTTGGGGTTAGGGATGAGAGGGGAGCAAAGGAGCTGAAGTACATGGAAGGCCGAGGCTAAAGTCACTAGGTCAGTAAGCTGGCAATGGCATGGATAAACCAGTGTAACTGTCAATGACATCTGTCATGAACATGAAGGTTATAGGTTATGGTGCTTGTATAGGTATAGTGCTTGTTTAGATGTTTATCTCCCCTACCAACCAAGGGAAGAATGGGGTACTTTACTCATATTTGCATTCATAGTACTTGGCACAGAGCAGGTACTCTGTAAATGTTTGCTAAATTAATGAAACATATGCTTTAAGAAAATATACAACACACAATAAAGGGACACATGGCAAAAGCTGGTAGTTGCCTACATTTCCTATTGCAATCCAGATTTGGTTTGGTGTAACTCTGTATTCAGATAGATTTCCTAACATTTCTTATGAATAGAAGTGGCCATGTGTCACAGCTCTGGTCAATGAGATTCACCTCATTAGATGAGGCACATGTTTTGTACTTCACTCTTCCTCCTTCTTTAAGGGGCTGGAGGAGGGTAGGGAAGCAGAGAAGTGAACTCACCACTATCAAGAGAGATACATCTAAGAATGGGTAGAAGGAATTCGAGACATTACCACCACTGTGGAGTGACTGTAACAGCCCTGGACTACTTACTTTTCAATTTTATGTTGTGTTAGAGAAAATAAATCTCTATGTGGTTCAAGAAAACTTGGATTTTCCATTACATGCAGTCTAATTTATCCCTAATTGATAAAAGGAGTGACAGGAGGAAGAATTATGAGGCTACTGTACTAATCCAAAGAACAACAATTTTCTAATAACTGAGTAAGTACAGTCTTCCTTTTCTTTGTGATAATATAATTGTAAATAATTCTAGGGTGTGTGAGATCATTAAATGACAGCATTCTAGCTAGCAAGCAGCTCAACAGTGATTTGAGATTATCTAACCAAATCAAAATGTGTGGGAAGAGTGGCCATGTTTATAAGGCACTCACACACACTGCAGTGTTATCAGCACTAAGACCAACTAAAACAGATGAACTCCGAGATCACATGAAATTACCAATAATCTCCTTTCAACTACATGGAAGTGGTAATTAAAACCCAGAGTGGAAAAGAAAATTGAAAACATTTCAAAAACACCTGCAGAAGAATGCTTCTATTCCAGCTGCATGTTAAACCTCCTTTATCAGATATGTTTTACACTCAACATCTGACCTTTCCAACCAATGCAATGTTAAAGAATACTTCTTGTTTAAGTAACCACCATGGAGGAAATTTTAATCCCTCTCAAGGGCAGTTCAGTTGTAGTTCACATTCACTTCTAAGAAATGAAAGTAAAATATGTTGTTCTGTCCTCTGTAATTCTTATAAATTAGTACTCAGATCTAGAAACCAGATCAATTTGTATTGGAAAAGGAAGGCATATGCTTAATGTAGCACTAGCTAATGGCAATCAATAAGCTTTTGTTTTTTAAAACAAAAAGTTTTTTTTTTTTTTTAAAGATTTTATTTATTTGAGAGAGAGAATGAGAGAGAGAGAGAGAGAGAGCACATGAGGGGGGGAGGGTCAGAGGGAGAAGCAGACTCCCTGCTGAGCAGGGAGCCCGATGCGGGACTCGATCCCGGGACTCCAGGATCATGACCTGAGCCGAAGGCAGTGGCTTAACCAACTGAGCCACCCAGGCACCCTAAAACAAAAAGTTTTTTAAAGTATCATTATGAACTCTTAACCTTTTCAGTTAATGTTTTTATTGGTATTCTAATTGTCTCATCGTTGGCCAAAGGGAGTCTCTTCATGTGTGTGTGCTCTTGCATCCTTTTGATGTGACCCTTGTCATGGTCTTTGATGACTTCATTGCTATATGGTATAACAAGAAATTCTATGTTTAACTTGTGTAATTCCTGCTGCAAGCCTGGAACAGCTATCTAAGGAATCCTGCTTTCTTTTAGTGAGAATTGGTATTTCAAGATCAAAATTCGGGCATTAGGGTTACATACTGCTAACTGGGTTGATTATTGTTTCTAGGCCTTTTCAGTGTAACATGTTAGGCAGTTTTTTAAAGATATAATCTACCAAGAGTTCACACTAAAACTTCCAATTCGAAATCCAGTTAATCAAGAGAATAAGACAAGCCACAGAATAAGAAAAAATATTTATAAAAGATTTATCTGATAAAGGACTATTATCCAAAATATACGAAGAACTCTTAAAGCTCAACAATAAGAAAACAAAAATCTCAGTTAAAAAATGAACAAAAGGGGCACCTGGGTGGCTCAGTCCCGTTGAGATCTTGAGATCAAGCCCTGCATTGGGCTCTCTAGGTATAGAGTCTGCTTGGGATTCTCTCTCTCCCTCTGCCTCTGCCCTCCACCCCCTACTCTTTCTCTATCTCCAACAATAAATAAAATCTTAAAAAAAAAAAAAAAAAAAAAAGGTGGGGGCACCTGGGTGGCTCTGTCGGTTAGGCCTTCAGCCTGGGTCATGTTTTCAGGGTCTTGGGATCAAGCCCTGGGTCAGGATCCCTGCTCAGCAGGGAGTCTGCTTCTTCCTCTCCCTCTGCCCCTCCCCCAGCTCTCTCTCTCTCAAAAAAAAAAAAAAAAAAAAGACTTGAACGAGACACCTCACCAAAGAAGACATACAGATGGCAAGTAAGTATACGAAAAGATGCTCGACCCTGTATGTCATTAGGGAATCACAAGTTAAACAATAAGATACCACTCGTCACCTATTAGAATGGCCCAAAACTAAAACACTGACAATATCAAATGCTGGAGAGGACGTGGAGCAACAGGAATGCTCATTCATGGCTGGAAGGAATGGAATATGGAGTATCTTCCACTTGGGAAAATGGCTTGTGGTTTCTTACAAAACTAAACATGGTCTTATAATCCAGCAATCACACTCCTTGATATTGACCCAAAGGAACTGTATATCCACAAAAAAACCTGCACACTGATACTTACAGCTGCTTTATTCATAACTGCCTACACTTGGAAGTCACCAAGATGTCCTTCAGCAGGTGAATGGATAAATGAACTGTGATATGGCCAGACAATGGAATATTATTCAGTGCTAAAAATAAATGAGCTATCAAGCAATGAAAAGACATTAAAGAAACTTAAAGGTATATTACTAGGTCAAAGAAGCCAATCTAAAAAAGCTATGTACTATGTACGATTCCAACTATATGACATCTGCAAAAGGCAAAACTAGAAGGCAGTACAAAGATTAGAGGTCGTCAGGGGCTCTTGAAGAGGGAAGGACGAGTAGAGGGAACACAGAGGAACTTTAGGGCAATGAAACTATTCTCTATACTACAGTGGTGAATACACATCATTACACATTTGTCAAAACACACAGATTGTACAACACCAAGAGTGAATCCTAATGTAAACCATGGACTTTGTATGATAATGAAATGTCAATGTAGGATCATCAATTAGAACAAATGAACCACTCTGATGCGGGATGCTGGGGCAGCTGGGGAGGGTTGGGCAGGAGGTATATGGGAACACTCTGTACTTTCTGCTTAATTTTACTGTGAACCTAAAACTGTTCTAAAAAATAGTCTTAAAAAAATCAAGTTAACAGGGTTTTAATTAACCTCTTTTATTTTATATCTGTAACTCCTTTCACCCATGTTGAGATTCTGGGTCTCAACAACACAGGAAATGATAAAATGTCACACAATTACTCATACATATTATCTGACAATACACACATAGCAATCTCAGACTAAAGAATACTACTACTGACACCATCACCAATAATATATGGGTTTTGTTGTTGCTGTCATTTTTTGCAGTTTTTTTCTTTATCCTTACAGTAGGTACCACTAAGGATATAAAACTCAAATTACTGAGTTTTAAATTTTAGGTTTTTGTTTCTTGTTATTTTCAATTTTTAAAGATTACTTTTTAAAAAAAAATTAACTTTGCCTTGTAATCATTTAAATCATTGCATGAAGTCAGATCTACAAATAAGCTATATTCAAAGCAGTCTAGTTCCTATCTCTGTCCCCTCTACCCTATTTCCCTTCCATCATCTCTCATAATCTCTTTTTAAGCTTTTGTGACTTATTCTTCTATTTAAAAATTATAGACTGCAAATACTGACATCAAAATATGCTAGAAACCCTTGCATTCAAAGTAATGGAGGAATGGAGCAGAAAGACCACTGGTTTGTAGTTAGAAGACGTAGTGTCCAGTTACCGTCTCACTACTTATTAGTGGACCTCGGGGAATTATCTAATTTTCAGAGTTTCATATCCTTTTCTATATTATGAGGAAAGCAATAAATATCTACCTTATATAGTTGCTATGAGGATCAGGTAAGATATCAAAATCTTTTAAAGGTATAATTATATATGAGTACATTCTTGGAGTAATGTCTTCTGAAGATTAGCCAAAAATAATTCTGTTTATAATAAAAATCTCTTTTACTCTTAGGTACAAAATAAGCAGGTATAATGTATTCCTTTATAAAGAAAGAACCTTCAAGAAGTAGGGGGGAGAGAAGCTGAAGTCAAAAAGTTCCCGGCAGGTTAAGCTTTCCCCAGGAGAAGGACCAAGGGGTCCTGGGAAGTGGCATGTGGAAATCTGGTCCTTGGCGTCTAGGGCACCAACAGTTAAGTGGCCGTACCTCTGAATCTCTAACGGAAATTGAAGTCGATGGTGCCCTGTAAGACCCAGCCCTGCCGGCATCTGTAGCTTTTCTCCCATCCCCCTGCCTTCCTCTTCTGTCTCCAGTAAACCAGCTTTTCTCAGTTCCTCCAAGGCTTCAAGCTCTTTCCTCCCTCAACACCTTCACACACATTAGTCCCTTTGCCAAAATGATCTTGCTCCAAATAATCATCTGGTCAACTCCAACTTTTCCATCCCATCTTTGCTTAAATGTTACTTTCTCAGAGAGGCCTTCCCTCACCTCCCAGACTAAATCAAATCCCCTAATCATTTACTCTTACAGCTACTTGTATTTTTCCTAAAAGGCATTTATCAGGGTTTGGCATTACATATGCAGTAACGTAACTGTTTGATTGTCTTTTTCCCCAGTAGATAAAACGCTCTGTGGAGGTCAGCATATGTTTTGCTTATTTCTCTACCCCCAGTTCCTAGTACCATGTCTAGGACAGAGCAGGTGCTCCACAGATATTTGAGTGAATGAAAAACTTACACATCATATATAAAACTGTTGAACTAGATCCTGAATACTGGAAAGAGGGAAGGATCAAGTTGTTAAACACGGGAAAAAAATCTACATTCCAGAGTCTTCTTATAAGGGGCCATTATTCCATTCCCTCTAACTTGATTTATAATTTAAATATACAAACATTCAAATTGTATAATGTATTTCCCTCTATATATGTAATAAAGTGAGTTTTAGTGATCAAAATGTCCAGAAACAAGGCTTCCTTATGCCTGTCACAAAAGCTACAATTTTTCACATATGATGTAGCATAAGCTGAGGGTATTATGATGAAGGAAAAATTTTCAAAATAAAATAATACCGTCTCCTGGGGCACCTGGGTGGCTCAATCGTTAGCCGATTGAGGTTTTATTTATTTATTTGAGAGAGCCTTTGGCTCGGGTCATGATCCCAGGGTCCTTGGGATCAAGCCCCACATCGGGCTCCCTGCTCTGAGGGGAGCCTGCTTTTCCCTCTCCCACTCCCCCTGCTTGTGTTCCCTCTCTCGCTGTCTCTCTCTCTCTGTCAAATAAATAAATATTTTTTAAAAAGATTTTTATTTATTTATTTGACAGAGAGAGAGAGACAGACACAGAGAGAGCACAAGCAGGGGGAGCAGCAAAGGGAGAGGGAGAAGCAGGCTCTCCGCTGAGCAGGGAGCCTGATGCGGGGCTCGATCCCAGGACCCTAGGATCATGATCTGAGCCGAAGGCAGCCACTTAACAACTGAGCCACCCAGGAGCCCCATAAATAAATCTTTAATAAAAAAATAAATAAATAAAAATAAGAATCTTAAAAAAAAAAAATACAGCCTCCTAAAAATCCAAGAAGAAGACCCATAGGGAGGTGGAATCTAGAAATAAAAGAGACTTAAGAAATGTATCAACCAAATGCTATAATGACAATCTTTAAACACTACCTGCTTGTTTTTTTTTTAAATTTATTTATTTATTTATTTATTTATTTATTTGACAGAGAGAGAGATAGCGAGAGCAGGAACACAAGCAGGGGGAGTGGGAGAGGGAGAAGCAGGCTTCCTGCAGAGCAGGGAGCCCGATGCGGGGCTCAATCCCAGAACCGTGGGATCATGACCTGAGCCGAAGGCAGACGCTTAACGACTGAGCCACCCAGGCGCCCCAAACACTACCTGGTTTTTATGTAGCCAGAAATATGAAAAGCTTATTAGTATTTCTCTTCAGTGGATATAATGAATTAAGTATGGCAGACAGAGGACACACAATTTAAAAGGGAAGTTAAAACGTCATTTAATTTTTTTTCTATCTAAAGCCTTCATTTTCAGGGTGCCTGGGTGGCTCAGTCAGTTAAGCGTCTGCTTTGGCTCAGGTCAAGTTCCCGGGGTCCTGGGATCAAGCCCTACATCGGGCTCTCTACTCATGGGAGTATCATCTCCCTCTGTTCCTCTCTGCCCTGCTTGTGCTCGCTCTCTCTCTCTCTCAAATAAATAAATAAAACCTTTTAAAAAAATAAAGCCTTCATTTTCCTATTTCCTTGCAAACAAATGAACAAAAACACTTTTCTTATTTTCATACATTAAGAAAAAGAATAAAATTTCTATCTATTAGAACACCTTTTTTGAACTCCATATAGATTCTGATTAGCAACTACTAAAAAGTCTGCTGCATATGACCAAGCACCCAAAATTCACATACAGCCTTTCCCACTGAAAGGAACCAGAGCTCCTTGAAAAAACAGCTGCTGCAGGACTCGGACAGAAAATGTACAAGGTAAGTCTAGACATCTTGCCATATCAAAAAGCAAGGACGGTATAAAAAATCTTCAGAAGTCAACTTGAAGAGGCTCCTCCCACTAGTCAAGAACAGGACAATATGAAGCATCAATTTTAAAAAATCACTGCAATGGACTCATATCTATTAAATATCTTAAAAACGCTTAAGTCCATAATGATATGTTTTTTAAAAATACCGTTGTTCTCCTTTGGACCATCGATGCTAGGAATCATGTTATTATTGTCAAAACTGGTAAGAAAAGGGAAAGAATCAAGCATTTAACCTGCCTTTCCTGAATGAAGCGTACCTCAGATTAACCACAGAATTGATATGGGAAAGTTTCTCTAGCTAATTAAGAGAGAGAAATGACAAAATTAGAATGCCACCATTTTGCAACATAAATTAACATAGCTGGCATTGCTCTTCAATATCTGTTAACATCACAGTAATATGAGACAACTGCTCTTATGTGCCTCCTGACAGAAGTAAACACCACTTCCTATGAAGTATTCTTGCCAAACAAAAAGAACCTGAACTAGATCAAGCCTCTAGACTCAACTACCAGTTTACACGAAATACAAGACAGAAGAACATGTTAAACATACCATGGGGATGCAATTAGCAAAATCTAGAAGGTGAGAAACTATACGACAGATGGCCAAGTGTGTTTTTAAGATAACTTAAGAAGAAAAAGAAGAGAGGGGACCCTACAGATAAAAAGAGACTTGGGAAACATACTAACCAAACGGTAAGTTGGTACTTGTTTGGACCCTGATACAAACAAATCAACTTTATAAAATCAGGGGAAATTTGAATATTGATTTTTTTGGTGTGATATTAAACAGTTACTAAGTTTTTAGATGTAATAACTATATTATGTTTTTTTTAAGAGTCCTTATCTTTTAGAGATACACACCAGAATATTTATGAATGAAGTACGCGTGAGAGGCTGCAGTCATCTAAAGGTCTGTCTAGGGCTGAAGGGTCTCCTTCCACAGGGCTCCCTCCCATGGTGGGTGTTAGCTGGAGGCCTCAGTTCCTCTCCACACGAACCTTCCACAGGCTACTTCAATATCCTCACAGTACAACAGGCTGCCTTCTCATACTGAGTGGCCTAAGAGAGCAAGGCAGAAGCTGCAACCTAGCACCGGAAATCATGTACCATCGTTGCCTCAATATCCCATTGGTTACACAGGTCAACCTATTCCACACGAGAGAGGATGGCACAAAGGCATGAATAGGAGGAGGTGAGGATCATCAGGGCCATCTTAGAGGCTGCCTACCACATCATGGCACTTAAGCTCCTGACTGTGACTTTCAAAACCCTTCATTATCTGGCTCCTACTGCACTCCAACCTCATTTCATTTTCTTCTTTCTTGGTCCAATAAGCTCCACTTCACAGGCCTCCTTTCTGTTTCTCAAAGGTGAGGGGTTTATATCAGCTGCTCCCTCAGCCTGGATTACTTCCTCCACTCACCATCTTACCATTCAGATCTAACCATAATACCACCTCCTCAGAGAGGCCTGTCCTGGCCACCCAGTCTGAAGGAGCGGTCTATCCCTTTTCTGTCTCAGAACCCAATTTTAATTCTTTGTACAACACTTATCACTATCTGATATTTTAGCACATCTGGCTCAGTGTTAAACTCTCCAGCACAATGAGTCATCACACTCAACATAACTTCAACATCCAAACGGGTGATCTAGCCAACCACGCTGGCCTCTTTGTTCTGTACACTGCTCAGCTCCAAGGACTTTTTCTTCACTCTGCCTCAACCACACACTCCCACTGTCAAACCAAGCTCAATCCCTCTTGCATCTAATCCAAGCTCAATCCACAGTTTGATCCTTCTAGTTCACTTGCTTGAGTGCCCATGAAAACAACTTTTCATTTGCCGTGAGACCTTCAATCCCTTGACCCCATCTTCCCTCTCCAGATTCCACTTTTCTTTTTATCTAGCTTAGATTTCATACTTAAAGTTATAATCACTTCCTTGCTAGAACCCTGAACTTTCTTCCAAGGTCTCTTTCTTTCAAACTCCATAATTCCAGAATTCAAGAAACTGCCCTCTCCGTACCAAAAATATTGATGAAAAAGCATTCAACTAGGCAGATTACTTTCCCCATAAATTAAAGGTCACTAAATGGGCACTCAGTCTTAACTAGTAATCCCACTAGATTTCACTGGTAAACTGGCTTTCTAATTCTTCCCCTCCTCAAGAAGGCTCTCTCTTACTCATTTTTCCCTCCTCTACAACCTTCATGCTCCTTTTAGCTAGTGTGCTTGATTCTTCATTAAAAACTACAAAACCCTAAACTAAACCTAGAAATCTGTCATCTTTTCATGAGCAGCTGTACAAACCTACCTGAATCTGCACCCATTCTCCCTTCTTTCCCTTGTTTCAACAGAAGTGACCGACCGTCTCCTCTTGAAGAACAATCCCTCCACTTAGGCGTCAATCCCATCCCTTCTTCCCTATTTATAAACTCCAATCTTATAATTATCCCCTCTTTTTCCTCCATCAACCATTACACACTTTTTCCTGAATCATTCCCATCTGTGTATATTTACGCTCTAGTATGACCTCTCTTAGGAAACAAACAAAAATTCTCCTTTGACCCCTAGATCCCCCTTTGGGTATTACTCCATTTCTCTACTCCCTTCACAGCCAAATTTTGTTAAAGTGATTTTTTAAAAAATGCTATCTGCACTTTCTTACCTCCTGTGCATGCTTCTATTCAATCCATTCCAATATGATTCTGCCTCCATCACCACAACATCCATTCTGCCAATCCAATAACTAGTTTATGCCCTCAGCCCACTGGGCCTCCCAGCATTGTTCCCGCCTTCTTTGGAATAATCTCTTGATCTCATTCAACCAGTGATTACTAAACTCTAGCCCCGGCCAGGTACTGTTTTAGGCACAGGCTGCGGATATAGGGCTTCTATGACCCCTCACTTTGCTGGTTTCCTTTCTATGTTTTTCACTCCTCTTACCTCTCATCTTCATCCTCCTCTGACCTAGTCTCTAAATGTTAAGTAATTCAGAACTTAATACCAACCAAGCCTCCTTTTCTTTACTCTCTTTTTAAATGACATCATCCATGGGCGCCTGGGTGGCTCAGTTGGTTAAGCGACTGCCTTCGGCTCAGGTCATGATCCTGGAGTCCCTGGATCGAGTCCCGCATCGGGCTCCCTCCCCAGTGGGGAGCCTGCTTCTCCCTCTGACCCTCCCCCCTCTCATGTGCTCTCTCTCTCTCTCATTCTCTCTGTCTCAAATAAATAAATAAAAAAAATCTTAAAAAAAAAAAATGACATCATCCATTTCCATGGTTTTAATTATTATCCTTATAGTGAAAACATCCAACTTTTTATCTGTAGCCTGGAACTGTCCTTGGAACTCTGGTTCTCCTGTGTTCAGTGACTTAACTGACATTTCCACTTGGATGCCTCAAAGCATCTCAAACTTAATGTAATCAAATTTTAACTCTTGACTTTCCTTTCAAAACATTCTTGCCGTAGTAAATCTCAGAAAATAACACAAGATACAGCTCTCAAGCCATTAATCTGGATTCCTCTCTCGCCCTCCTCTATCCCTTCTAATCCACCAGCAAGCTCCGGAGCCTGTCTCAAAAATATATCTCAAATGTGTTCGTTTTTCTCTACTTCTCTTGCTATTATTATCTCTCACCTAAACTCCTGCAATAGCTTTCCAACTGGCCTCTCTGCTCCCATCTTTGTCTCCCTCTGATCCTTCTGATATGCACCTTTAAAAAAACAGAAAATGAAATCAGCCTATTCCCTGCTTGTAAGTCTTCAACAGCACCGCTGTAAGAGGAATAAAATCTGGACTCCTCTTGGTCTTCAAGATCGTTAAGTGACACGGTCTCTGCTCATCTGCCCTCCAACGTCTCTCTGCAATCTTCCTCACTCGAATACAGCCACACTGACCTTTCAGTGTCTTGACTATGCTAAGACTCGCTCTCCTGTGGCATGCTCCATGCTACTCCCTCCTTTGAAAACACCCTCCACTCTGGCTGGCTCCTTCTCCATCTCCAGTCTCAGCTTAAATGTCAACTCCCCAGACCATCCATGATGGTCCTTCCTGAAACGCAGCCTTTATTCATTTTCTTCACAGCACATAACGTTTTATAATTACTTATTCATTTAATTAAACACGTACTTTGAAAATATACAAACATAAACAAAAGTACGGCAAACAGTAATGAGCCCACAGATTCTAGTATTTTTGTTTTTTTAACTGCTTCCCTTGCTATACTATAAGCTCCAATGGATAGAGATTGTATCTTTTTCCCTTTTTCATCCTGAGCCTTGCAGAGTGCCTAGCTCACAGAACACATTTCTTTTGTTTTGAATGAGAGGGAAAGTTGAAGATGACACTAAAAACACCAGTGGCACCACCAGGAAAAGCAAAACGAGGAGGGGAGAGTTTTGAGGACAGCTGGTAATTTATTCATCAGTCTACTCCCTGCCAGGCTCTGGGCTAGGTGTTGGGTTTCAGAGATAAATAAGAGAAAGTCTTATACAAAGTCTAGCAGAGACAGATATAATAACAAGTAGTATTTATTCAGGGCCACCCATGTTCTGGATATAAGGCGAAGCATTTCTGATTCATTGTCTTATTTAGTCCTACGACAGCCGCACGAAGGAGGGATTATTATTATCCCATCTTGCACCTAAGGAAACAGGCTTATAAAGGTTAAATCATTGGTAACAGGATACGAGCTGGTAAAGTGGTAAAGTAAGGTTTAGAACTTAGGCTATTCAGTCGTAAAGCCAAGTCACTAAATAGCACTGTACTTCCAGATGTGCACTATCCTCTACAGCACTAGGAAAAACGTTCCAACAGAGACATGCACAAGGTGCAATGGGAGGAAGTAGAGAACTCTGAGGAGGAGAAAGGGCTAAAAGCCTCCTTCAGAGGTGACATGAAACAGAGTCTGAAAGTTTAAGCAGGAAACTGCTAGGCAATGCAGTCCGAGGAAACAGTACGCACAAAAAAAGTATGCAGGCACTTGAAGGCGCACTGTGTACCTAGGATGCTTCCAAGGATTCCTTTGTTTTATTTTTTACAACTGAGCATAATGAGTACCATCGTGCTAGGAGCTGTGGACGTGAAACAAAAGATGGAATACTACGAGAAAGTTATGCATAAAGCACTATGAAAGCATACAGGAGGAAGGTTTCTTGCAGCCTAGGGGGAATCTGGGAAGGCTTCACAGAAGAGGAACTGACACTGGACATTAGAAGAGGGCAGGCAAAGAGAGGGACTTGCACAAGGCATGGTCATTTGATGAGGCAAGGAACGCTTGAGGAACTGTGAGAACTGAATATGGCCAGATGTGGAGGGAGAGGACTATGGGTCAGTGGCAAGAGATGAGGCTGGCAGCTAGGCACAGATGTGATCTTCAACATCACTGCTGATTATTACAAGATTAGAAAACAAAAATGCCTCAAAGCCACAGTTATTTAAACAGCATGGTCCTCACACAGGAATATATAACCCAGAAAGAGATCTATGCATTTGAACATTGGGATCTAGTATAGAAAAAAGATGGCATGTCAGATCAGTAAAGAACAGACATATGATTTAATAAATGCCACGAGGACAACTGGTTATCCACTTGGAAAAAAAAATCAAATTGGACCCCCTCTTTCATATCATTTAAGGAAATAAAATTCATTTAGATTTGGGATTAAATATAAATAACAGAACCATAAAAATCTTTTTATAACAAAATAGTATTTTATGAAACTATAAATTGTATAAGAATTTTTCAGTTAAAACAAGAGACTTCAAAGGAATTTTGTTCTTTTTGTTTTTAAAGGAATTTTGTTCTAATGGCAGACTAATGTGACTTGCTTACCAACATGACAGTTACCAAGTTCACTTTGTTGGAAAAGATTTTTTTTCCTTTTTTTTTTTAAGATTCATTTACTTATTTTAGAGAGAGAGAGAGAGAGAGCATAAGCAGGAGGGGCAGGAAGAGGGAGAGGGAATCCTAAGCAGACTCCACACTGATTTGGAGCTTGATCCCATGACCCAGAGACCACGACCAGAGCCAAAACCAAGAGTTGGGCGCTTAACCGAATGCCCCACCCAAGCACCCCCTACACCTTTCTGCTAGTCAGAACTATATGGGGGAGCTTTGTAAAACCTCCCAGAAGCAAACCTGAGCTTCTAGGCTAAGGGAAAGGCTTAAAAGAGAGAACTTTCTTTAATAGAAGTTTTAACTAAAAAAAAAAAAAAATACACATTGATTTTCAATAGCAATTAATTGTTGGAAAGGAATTTCCTTGGTCTAACCTCTTGATTGGGTTCAATAAGGCCAAGAATTGAGACTGTTTAATATTTCACTTTGCACTCAAAGACATATATGCTCAGCACAAATTCTGAACAACTACTAGGCAGACTGGGAAGAGCACTTAATTTGGAGGTGGAAGACAGGGGTTCCAGAAATTACCACATAGTGGCTAGCTGTGGGTGCTAAACTACTCACTTGGCTACTTAACTTCTCTGAAATGCAACCTGATCACCTGTAGACTGAAAATGATGATAATCCTAGACTCCTCTCCCACAGGGAGGCTGCAGTGGGAATTGAATGGGATCATCTTCCTCTATAAACCACTCAATAAATATTTGTGGGATGACTGAATGAATACACCATATACAATAAGTGTTTCACACATCTATAAATATATATGAACACTACAAAAAATCCCACCAACTCTTAGTTACAATAACCACTGGAACTACACGATATAGATTTGTATCTAGATGCCTGTAGTCCACACTCTGTAGGCTTCTAAAATACACATCAGGATGTAAGGAGTCCCCGGGAAAGGCTGTCCTACTCCTTTTACTTTCCGCCTCTCCTCCTTTCCACCTCTTTCCTCACCTTGTCCTTGCCTTCAGGAACAAATAGAAAGCAAAGGGCTGGTTTTCTCTGCATGACTCAAGTCAATGAAAGGGTCTCCTCTTTCCAAATGTCTCAATTAAAGGCCACATTTTATTTTATTTTAAAGTTTATTTATTTATTTATTTAAGTAATCTTTACATCCAACATGGGGGCTCAACTCACGACCCCCAACATCAAGAGTCACACACTCCTCCAACTGAGCCAGACAGGCTCCCCGAAGGCCACATTTTAAATATAAAGGTATTTACCTTTCTTCTTGAAACATGGTGATAGAATTTTACCACCATAAATTCAAAATTTCACTTCTTTGAATAAGCATTTTTTTGGTAAGCAACCTTTAATCTCCCAAGTGGATATGCCCACTATACACTCTCCACCTCCATAATATTTTGTGGAGCACTTATCACAGTCACCCTTTGTTATAAATGTCAGTATATGTCTAAGCTCCTCATGACCTCACAAGTGCCAGTGGACTGTCTTTGAGTGCTTGTGGGGCTGAGCACAATATGATAAATATTCAACAAAAAATTCAGGTTAAAGGGGTGCCTGGGTGGCTCAGTCGGTTAGGCATCCGACTCTTGGTTTTGGCTCAGGACATGATCTCAGGGTCATGAGATCGAGCCCCACATGGGGGCTCTGTGCTCAGTGGGGAGTCTGCTTCTCTCCCTCTCACTCTGCCCCTCCCCATTCTCTTTCTCTCAAATAAATAAATCTTTAAAAAAAAAATTCAGTGTATGAATGGATGATGACACACTAGAAATTCAGTATCACCTTAGGAGGTTGAAGCCTGAGTCAAAATCACTGGGATGGCAGAAACTGAGAAAATATATAATTTCACCTCAATTCATGTATATTTTATAAGCATCTATTATATGCCTGATACAGCCCAAGGTGTGCCATGATGAGTAAGACCCAGTCTCTATCCTTTTTTTTAAAGATTTTATTTATCTGAGAGAGAGAGTGCACGAGACAGGGTAGGGTCAGAGGGAGAAGCAGACTCCCCACTGAGCAGGGAGTCCAACGCGGGACTTGATCCCAGGACTCCAGAATCATGACCTGAGCCAAAGGCAGTCGCTCAACCAACCGAGCCACCCAGGCACCTGACCCAGTCTCTATCCTTAAGGAGTTTAGAATCCTATTAACACTCAATCATATTTTTTTTATTAACATATAATGTATTGTTTCAGGGGTACAGGTCTGTGATTCATCAGTCTTACATAATTCACAGTGCTCACCATAGCATATACCCTCCCCAATGTCCATCACCCAGCCATCCCATCCCTCCCACCCCCCTCCACTCCAGCAACCCTCAGTTTGTTTCCTATGATTAAGAGTCTCTTATGGTTTGTCTCCCTCTCTGGTTTTGTCTTGTTTCATTTTTTCCCTCCCTTCCCCTATGATCCTGTCTTATTTCTCAAATTCCTCGTATCAGTGAGATCATATGATAATTGTCTTTCTCTGTCAATCGTATTTTTATTTTGATATAATTTCAGACTCACAGAAGAGTTACAAAGATAGCATAGAGAGTTCTCATATCACCTTCCCCCAGCTTTCCCTAATATTAACACCTTCCATAACCATGGTACAATCAGTAAAACTAGGAAATTAGTATCGCTACAATACATTAACTACAGGCTTTACTCCGACTTTATCACTTTTTGCAAGTTTGGTCCTTTTTGTGTTCCACAACCACTCGTTACACTTAGTTGTCACATCTCTGTCTCCTCTAATTACATTTTTAATAACTAATTTTTTCCTGTTTATAGTAACATGTTTTCTGCAAGTGAAAAAAAAAAGGAGGAAGAAAAAATCTCTGATAATCCCCTACGAAAAAATAAGCACTGCTAACATCTATGATTGACGGGTCTTTTTTCCATGTATATATGTATATACACATTTTACTTTCTTAAAACCAGGAATCTAAATATAGTCTTTTGTGTCCTTTTTTCTCTTATTATTTTTAAAACATTTTTCCACGTCTTTAAAAATTTTATTTTATGTTATGTTATGTTAGCCACCATACAATACATCATTAGTTTTTGATGTGATGATCCACGATCCATTGTTTTTGTATAACACCCAGTGCTCCATGCAGTACATGCCCTCCTTAATACCCATCACCAGGTTAACCCATCCCCCCACCCCCCTCCCCTCTAAAACCCTGTTTGTTTCTCAGAGTCCATAGTCTCTCATGGTTCATCTCTCCCTCCGATTCCCCACCCTTCATTTTTCCCTTCCTTCTCCTAATGTCCTCCATGCTATTCCTTATGTTCCACAAATAAGTGAAACCATATGATAATTGACTTTCTCTGCTTGACTTATTTCACTTAGCATAATCTCCTCCAGTCCCATCCATGTTGATGTAAAAGTTGGGTATTCATCCTTTCTGATGGCTGAGTAATATTCCATTGTATATATGGACCACATCTTCTTTATCCATTCATCTGTTGAAGGGCATCTCGGCTCTTTCCAGAGTTTGGCTATTGCGGACACTGCTGCTATGAACACTGGGTGCATATGGCCCTTCTTTTCACTACATCTGTGTCTTTGGGGTAAATACCCAGGAGTGTAATTGCTGGGTCATAGGGTAGCTCTGTTTTTAATTTTTTGAGGAACCTCCACACTGTTTTCCAAAGTGGCAGTACCAACTTGCATTCCCACCAACAGTGCAAGAGCGTTCCCCTTTCTCCACAACCTCTCCAACATTTGTTTTCTTTCCCTGTCCATTTTTGCCATTCTAACTTGTGTAAGGTAGTATCTCAATGTGGTTTTGATTTGAATTTCCCTGATGGCTAATGATGATGGATATTTTTTCATGTGTCTGTTAGCCATTTGTATGTCTTCTTCAGGGAAGTGTCTTTTCATGTCTTCTGCCCATTTTTTGACTTATTTGGTTTTTTTTGGGTGTTGAGTTTGAGAAGTTCTTTATAGATCTTGGATACCAGCCCTTTATCTGTAGTGTCATTTGCAAATATCTTCTCCCATTCTGTGGGTTGCCTCTTTGTTTTGTTGACTGTTTCCTTTGCTGTGCAGAAGATTTTTATCTTGATGAAGTCCCAAAAGTTCATTTTTGCTTTTGTTTCACTAGCTTTTGGAGATGTATCTTGAAAGAAGTTGCTGTGGCCAATGTCAAAGAGGTTACTGCCTATGTTCTCCTCTAATTATTTTAAAACATGATTTTAATGATAGCTTAGATTCCACTGATACAATGAATCATAATTTAACCATTTCCCTATCATTGGATAGGTAAGTTGCTTTCCATTTTATACTACTATAAATAACAGTGCAGTGAATATCTTTGAATATGAAAACATTGTAACATATAATGTGATGGATAAGCACAGAATATTAATGATGCAGTCAGCAGAAACACCTAACCTAGCTTTGAGGAGCAGAAAATCAGAAACACTTGTTGGAGGACACATATCTGAGATGGGTTCTGAAGAATAAATGTATTCCCTCATTCATTAGTATTCAACCAAACAACATTTACTGAGTTCTACTTACACTCGATTATTATACTGGGATCCAGGGATACAAAAGGGACTAAGGCTCTGCAAGGGAAGTTCACTGTCTAATCAGAGAGGCAGACACTTAAATAGAAAAACCACAAGATAAATGCTATTATCACAGTGCTGTGTATGAACAAAGTGCTCTGGGAGCACAGAGAATACATTTAAAGAATCAACTGTAAAAGTAAAAGAAGGAGTTATATCAAGGTTGATAATAACACATATGAGAGAGGTTTTAGTGAAGTATGATTTTGATACGTATCAACAGTATGAAGGAGTTCCTTAAGACAGGTAAAGTTTTTTTTTTTTTTAAGATTTTATTTATTTATTTGCCAGAGAGCGAGAGCACAAGCCGGGGGAACAGCAGGCAGAAGGACAAGCAGGCTCCCTGCTGAGCCGGGAGCCCGATGTGTGTCTCCATCCCAGGACCACGGGACCATGACTGGAGCCGAAGGCAGATGCTTAACTGACTGAGCCACCCAGGCGCCCCTAGACAGGTAAATTATTAACAGGGAATGCTAAGCATTCAGATGGAGAGAAGAAATAGTTCTATTATATTCTATACTGGTAAAACTAGGGCTAGAACACCATGTTCATTTCTGAGAACTCTATTTTTAAATCAATTTTATTGAGATATGTCCACAATGAAATGTACCCACTGAAGTGTACAGTCTGATAAAATTTGATGAATTTATACACCCATTTAACCACTACCACCATCAAGATACAGAACACTTCCAATCATCCCCCAAATTGCTTTGAGCTTCAGTTAATCCCCTTCACCCCACATCTAGCCCCAAAGCAACCACTGAATTGCCTCTGTCACTATACACTTGTATTTTTTAGAGTTTCACATAAATGGAATCATATAGGCTGTACTTTCTTGGCTTCTGGCTTCTTTCAACCCAGCATGGTTTTAGAGTCAGCCATGTTGGTATGTGTATAAGGAGTCCATTCCTTTCTATTGTCTGAGTGTTGTATTAATAAGACCATGGATAAACTGAGATAAAGAGAAAAGAGACTAGGCCATGAGGTGAACAGAAGCCAGGTTCTATGAGAAATCATTGAAAAAATCTGGTTAACACTGAAAGGGAGAACATTTGAAGAACTTTAATGTGGAGAACAGGCTTGACCAAAACTAATGAGTGCCTACAGCGGCAGTTGAGGTATTTAAATGAAGTAACATCGCTGACAAAGATGCTGCTGAAGGGATTCCAACTTCAGCAAGAGTCTGGACTTGATATACTTAGTGTTTCTTCCAACCCTGAAGGGCTAGGATTCTGTAATTCTCATGAATGAGAAAAACATTATGCCATTACTAACCACTAAAATCTTAGCATGAATTTTTTTTTTAAACCCAATTAGCTATTCTGTCAGTCCTAGAGCTAGTATAGCATATAGCTTCAAATGTTTTGGGATGGTAAGGGGGTAAGTCTTTAAAATCAGACAGATCTAAGTCTAAGTAATTCTCCATTCTGCCACTTACTGTGTGTCCAGGACTTAACCTCTCTATGCCAAAGTTTCTTCATTTGAAAACTGACATAATGGTGGATATGCTTATCCCAAACCAAAAGCTGAATAAATCTTGTTGTTAGCAAGACCCTGGAGATTGATAGAGAATATATGAGTTTTGAACAAGTGGGGGCCTAGGAAAGTCCAAGATACTAAGGCACTGTCTAGAACAGGGGTGGTAAACTATGACCCACAGGCCAAATCTGGCCATGGCCTGGTGTTGTGTGGCCATTAGCCAAGGATGGTTTCACATATTTAAAAGGTTGTAAAAGAAAACAAAGAATAATTTGTGACATAGACCTTATGTGACCCAAAAAGCCTAAACTACTAACTATCTGGACCTTTGCAAAAAAAGTTAGCTAAACCCAGGTCTAGAGCAGACAGGGCTCAATGTGGCTGGTAATGAGTTATATGGCTTTAAAGAGACAAACATAAAGACTGTCCATCTGGTGACAGGAGTACAGAAAGAAGAATTCCTCAAACATCTGTAGCCTTGGGTTTCTTACCTATAAATTGAAGGTAAAAACAGTACCTCTCAACTTCTGCTCAGGCCATGATTAAGCAATTAATACCAGACTTGCCCTCCCATTATAAACAACTAGAAAATTGTGCAAAATAGGGATGCCTAGGTGGCTCAGTTGGTTAAACGTCTGCCTTCAGCTCAGATCATAATCCCAGGGTCCTGGGATCAAGTCCCACATTGGGCTCGCTCTCTCTCTCTCTCTCTCTCTCACACACACACACACACACATAAATAAATAAAATATTTTAAAAAAGATAAGAAAATTGTGCAAAATATATGAAACAACTGTTTTAGGCATTGAACAACAGCACTGTGATGCCTGAGAGAAGGGAACCAAAGAGGAGTCCAATGAAGGCTCTGGCTCTCTGCCTGGAGGTACTTTCTACACTGTGGCTCTGGGAAAAAGACCATAAGCAGAGCCCAGTGAGCTAAACAGGTTGAGGTGACAGAATTCAGGGTTTAGGGAGCCTGAGAAGGCTGGAATCTCTCAAGGCAGAGTACATACAGAAACAGCTCCAAAATTCTGTGTTGGGGTCTCCTTGAGTCTTTTGCTATACCAACCTGTTGGGTAGAATTCTACAAGGCTAGGCAAAGCCAAACTGTTAGGGGAAAAAAAACAACTAGGCGGCTTGAAACTGAATAATTCCCAGAGTTGATAACCGGATGGGAGACATTTGAGCTGCTACCAGCCAGAGTGGAGACTTCAAGGAATACTCCAGGCATTCAGCAGAGACCCTAGATGGGTCAGGTCTTATTAGAGGGCTAAATGCAGAAGCTTAAAATAAAGGCAATTTTAGATCCACCCTAAGAGTTTAAAAACTAGCCTAGAAAAAAATCAATCTAACCCACAAGTGCTTGCCAAAACAAAACTCAACCCTCTTTAGACAACAAAATCAAGATACCTAATGATGGAACATTCACAACATACAGCATTCAACAAAAAATTACTATATATACAAAGAGGCAGGAAAATGTAACCCACAATTAAAAGAAAAAATATTAGTCAATAGAAAGACTCAAAAATGGTGAAAATTGGGGTGCCTGAGTGGCTCAGTTGGCTAGGTATCTGCCTTCAGCTCGGGTAATGATCTCAGGGTCCTGGGATCGAGCCCCGCGCTGGGCTCTCTGCTCGGTGGGGAGTCTGCTTCTCTCTCTCTCTCTTTCTCTCTCTCAAATAAATAAAATCTTTAAAAAAATAAAATAAAATCTTTAAAAAATGGTGAAAATTATAGAGTTAGCAGATAATGATTTTAAAACATTATAAAATGTTTAAAATTTAAAGAAAAGCAACAAAATGAGAAAAAAAAGAAAGATATGAAAAACAAACACAAGTTCTAGAGAAGAAAAACACAGTAACTGAAATGAAAACTTCACTGGCTAAACCTAACAGCACAATAGACACTATAGGAAAGATTTTTATTTTTAAAATAAAAAAAGGCAAAGTCTCAGTGACCTATAAGATAATATCAAGTAATCTAAGTTATGTGTAATTTCAGACCCCAAAATGTATGTTGTGGGGGGGGGGGAAGGGGATACTTAAGAAATAATGGCTAAAACTTTCCCAAATTTGTTGAAATGTCTAAGCCCACAGATCCAAGAACTCCAAGAAAACCACCCAAGGCACACTGTCATCATCAAATTGCTGAAAACCAGCGAGAGAAAATCATACAAAGCAGCCAGAGAAAAAAGGCAAGCTAGACACAAGTGAACAGTGTTAAGAAGAACGTCTGACTTTCCATTAGAAACAATACAAGATAGATAACAATAGAAAAGCATCTTAAAATGCAGAAAAACAGAAACTGTCCATCTAAAATTTGAGAGCCAGCAAAAATACCCTTCAAAAATGAAGGAGAAATTGAGATTTTTCAACAAAATATGAGAGAATTCATTGCCAGCAGATCTTTTCTTTAGCTTTTAGGCTAAAGAAAAAACAATACATATGGGAATTTAGATATAAACAAAGGAATTAATAAGGGCAGCAGAAGTGGCAAATATGTGGGTAAATGTAGAAGACTTTTTTCATTAAAAGCAAAAATAGTAACATGAACTATGGGGTTTATTATATATGCAGAAGTAAAAGTTATGACAATAGCCCAAAGACTGAGGAAAATGAAAGTATACTCCATAAAGTTTTTACACTGTAAATAAAGCAGCGTATTATTTTAAGGTGATAGTATTAGTTAAAGATGCATATTTTATTTATTTTTTTAATATTTTTTTTAATTTTATTTATTTGTTGAGAGAGAAAGCACAAGCAGGGGGAGCAGCAGGCAGAGGGAGAAGCAGACTCCCTGCTGAGCAAGGAGCCTGATACAGAACTCGATTCCAGAACCGTTGGATTATGACCTGAGCTAAAGGCAGACGCTTAACTGAACCGCCCAGGCATCCCAAAGAGGCATATTTCAAACCCTAGAGTGTAAAAATAAAACAAAGATTTAAAATAGCAAATAGGCCAGGAAAGGAAACAGAATAATAAAAAAGTAAAAAAAAAAAAGCTAGGAAAAAAGGAAAGAATAAACATAAAACAGATGAGATAAATAGAAAACAAATAGCAAATTGGCAGACTTAAACCCAACCATATTAAAAATAAATGTAAATGGTTTAAATATTTCAATTAAAAAGCAAAGATGGTAACACTGGATTAAAACAACAACAACAACATACGACCTATCTGCTATTTAAAAGAACCTCATTTAAGAAAAAAAGACATAGGGGCACCTGGGTGGCTCAGTTAAGCGTCTGACTCTTGATCTCAGCTCAGGTCTTGATCTCAGAGTCATGAGTTCAAGCCCCACATTGGACTCCATGCTGGGTATGAAGCTTACTTAAAAAAAAGAAAAAAAAAGACATACATAGGTTAAAAATTAAAGGATGGGGGGCACCTGGGTGGCTCAGTTGGTTAAGCATCTGCCTTCGGTCAGGTCATGATCCCGGGGGGTCCTGGGATTGAGCCCCACATAGGGCTCCCTGCTCAGCAGGGAGTCTGCTTGTCCCTCTCCCTCTGCCCCTCCCACACCCATCCTCCACCCGCTGCTTGTGTGCTCTCTCTCTCAAATGAATAATAAATAAAATCTTTTTAAAAAATTAAAGGATAGAAAAATATATACCATGCAAACACTAACCAGAAGAAAGCTGGAGTGACCATGTTAAATGGAAACAGACTCAATGTAGACTTCAAGACAAGGAATATTACCATGGAGAAAAGGAGGCATTTTATAATTATAAAGGACTCAATTCACCAAGAAGGCATAACAATCTTAAATGTGTACATACCTAATTACAGAGGTTCAAAATACATGAAGCAAAAATGAACCAAACTGAAAGGGGAAATAGACAAATCCACAATTATAGTTGGAAACGTTAACACTCCTCTCTGAAATTAATAAGTAGAAATAAAACCAGTAAAGACATAAATAAGACTTAAATGACACTATCAACCAACTTGACTTAATTGACATTAATAGCACACTATACCCAAGGACAACAGAACACACATTCATTTTTTTTTAAAGATTTTATTTATTTGACAGAGAGAGACAAAGCGAGAGAAGGAACACAAGCAGGGGAGTGGGAGAGGGAGAAGCAGGCTTCCCGCTGAGTAGGGAGTCTGATGTGGGGCTCGATCCCAGGATCCCGGGATCATGACCTGAGCCGAAGGCAGACGCTTACCAACTGAGCCACCCAGGCGCCCCCACACATTCCTTTCAGATATACACAGAACAATCATAACAAGTCTCAATAGATCTCAAAATACTGAAACCACATAATATGTGTCCTAGAAACACAAGAGAATTTTTAAGCAGAAATTAGTAACAAAAAAATCTGGAAAATCCAGAAATATTTGGACATTAATTAAGAAATAAATTTATATGTAACACATGGTTTAAAGAAGATATCACAAACCAAATTAGAAAATATTTTAAAAATGACATATTAAAATGAGTGAGACATAGAGGGAATTTATAGCATTAAATGCTTCTATTATGAAACAAAAAAGGTTTGGGGTGCTCAGGTGGCGTAGTCGATTAAGCAGCCAACTCTTAGTTTCAGCTCAGATCCTGATCTCGGGGTCCTGGGATCCAGCCCGACGGTGGGTTCTGCACTCAGCATAGAGTCTGCTTCAGATTCTCTCTCCCTCTCCCTCTGCCCCTCCCACTTGTGTGTGCATGCTCTCTAAAATAAATAAATAAATACATAGATACATACATACATACATACTTTTTTAAAAGTGGGGTCACCTGGGTGGCTCAGTTGGTTAAGCGGCTGCCTTTGGGTCAGATCATGATCCCAGGGTCCTGGAATCCAGCCCCAAGTCAGGTTCCCTGCTCAGTGGTGAGTCTGCGTCTCCCTCTCACTCTGCCCTTCTCCCCGCTCGTGCTCTCTCTCTCTCAATAAATAAAATCTTAAAAGAAAAAAAAAAAGGAAACAAGAAAGGTTTGAAATCAATGACCTAAGTTTCCAACTCTGAGAAGCCAGAAAAAGAAGAACCAATTAAATCCAAAGCAAATATTATGAAACAATAAAGATAAGACTGGAAATCAACAACAGAAAACAAACAGCAAGACAATAGAGAAAATCTATGAAACTCAAAGCTGGTTCTTTGAGAAGATCAATAAAATTGATAAACTTATAGCTAAAGAATAAAAGAAAGAAAACATAAATTACCAATATCAGAAATTAAGGAAAGGACATTCCACTCCAAATCCTATGGGCATTAATATAATAAAAAAATGTTATAAACAGCTTTATGGCAATACACGAGACAACTCTGATGAAACAGGAAAATTCCTTGAAAGATATAAATGACCAAAATTAATACAAGACAAAATGGAAAATCTGAATAGCTTAATGATACACATACAATTTAGAATCTGCATTAGCTACAAAACATATTTTTAATATATTAACATCTTTTTTGAAATTCATAATAACAAATTTTCACCATCTTTAAATATACTGGTTTCAAATACTCTAAAGTTTCTCCATATTTAAGTCCTTTATTTACTCTTAAATTATTAGCTTGAATAATTTCCTATCATAGGAGAATTTATATTACTCTTCTAAGTTCTACCTAACTGCCTAAAATAATCAGCTCTACTTCTAAATTTGATATTTTTTATTCTTCAATTTGCTAATCGGCTTTTTACCACTTGAGATTATTTTCTATGCCTGATTTTATAAGCAAACTTTTGCTTATTATTATATGTTGTCCCATTTAATAGTAGTTTTATTTCTACTACATTTTATAGTCAAGTTTCCTTTCATCAACTGGCATTTTTAAATTCATTAACTTTGTAATGTCAAAGGCTTGTGTGTGTTTCCAGCACCTCCAAAATACCACTAAAAGGAAAGAAGCCCTAGATTCTTACATTCCAAAGCTTTGCCATAAAGTCCTTAGAAATCTCTAGCTTTCACAATTCCCAGCCACAACAGAGAAGCTCCTGTTCAATGTAGTGTTGAATCCTAACAAGGCTGCAGGAGGAGAGGACAAACACAGTGTCCTTGACCTTCACTTAAGAACAACAAAAAGTCTATACACACTCTGCAAAAACAAGAAATCTGAAAGCTCTAGGCTGGCAAACAGGCAACCTGGAACACTCATGACTACTTATTTCTACTGTTCCACATATATGGTGCCAGGTACAAGGAATGGAAAAAAAACCCAGACCCTATGTGTGGGGGGGCAGCAAGGGTGAGATGGGGTACTGTGGGGGAAGTGCTAGTTAGGGAATCGGGACCAAGCAATTTGAGACTGAATGTCCTTCAGTTGAATACATTTCAGCCAATACTTACTAGGCACACCCTCATTTAAAAAGGTACGTCTGACAGCCTCATTATGACTTAGGAAAAGTAGTTCTCAGCTTTTTTTTCTAGCAATCTCTGGACAGTCCCCTGGAATGTCCCAACATTCTCTCTCTACTAAGCCAGTTCTTCACACAGTTAGTATTAGTAGTCAATCAGCATTTGTTGAACTAAAGAATAAAAAATCTGGATTCCATATAAAACAAAAATTTACACTTTCCCCAGGAGGACATTCATGTTAAGATGCATTATGCTCTTATATTTATCCTGACTTTAAAAACATCAGCAATTTTGGGGCGCCTGGGTGGTTCAGTCAGTTAAGCATCTGACTCTTGATTTTGGCTCAGGTCATGATCTCTGGGTTGTGAGACTGAGGCCCAGCATAGAGCCTGCTTAAGATTCTCTCTCCCCTTCTCCCTCTGTGGCGTTCTCTCTCTCTCTCTCTCCCCCTCTCTAACAAAACAAAACAACAAAACAACAACAATAGAAAAAAACAAAACGTGTTTAATATGTTAATAAACAATTTCAATAATATTCTTAGGAATAATCACTGGACCACATCTGCATCCCACTGCCCATATGCTTACCTTGAGAACCACTGACTTGGCAAACGAGCTAACACCCCACTTCTTAAAAGTGCTCCTTAAAATTAAGTGTGCACTGTCAAATATTATGTATGATTTTTGACTTAAAAAAATTTTTTTTGCTAAGTAAATCAGTAAGTCATTATTTCTGCTTCTGCATATAGGTCATACTCAGATACTCTCAATTTGGAAGTTAGTACTAAAAAATGTGCTTAATTAACATTTCATAATGATGCAGTTTGAACAAACAGCTCTATTTTTTTTTTAAAGATTTTATTTATTTATTTGAGAGAAAGAGCACAAGCAGGTGGAGGGGCAGAGTGAGAGGGAAAAGCAGACTCCCTGCTGAGCAGGGATCCTGATATGGGGCTCGATCCCAGGACCCTGAGATCATGAAGGGAGCCGAAGGCAGACACTTAACCAACTGAGCCACACAGGCACCTTGAACAAACAGCTCTAGAAATAAAATTTATACATGCCAGCAAGAAGAGAAAAGGCCAGCTCCATAGTTTAATACATAATGAACACAAACTCAGTCCAAGTGAGGTTATAATGCCTAATCGGAATTTCCCAAACTGTCCTCTGGAATGTCTGAACAAAAACAAAATAAAACAAACCAAAAAGGATCCAAACCCCTAGAAAAGCTATAAAACAAGTGGTCAAAAACTGGCTGGGTGAGGAATGCCATACGACAGGAGAAAGCTTCTACTTTTTACTTACACTTTTGTAACGTTGGATTTTTGCATTACCATAAGCATGGATTTCTTCTAGATTTATTTTTAAAGCTACCACATCAGCTGATAGTAGGAAAGGTCAGTTCAGAGAAAGCTTGCCGCTCCTTACTACATGAGATAGGATATATTTTACATGAAGTACAGCACATTTTATTTTTTATTTATTTTTTATTTTTAAAAGATTTTATTTATTTATTTGACAGAGAAAGACACAGCGAGAGAGGGAACACAAGCAGGGGGAGTGGGGGAGGGAGAAGCAGGCTTCCCGCGGAGCAGGGAGCCCGATGCAGGGCTCGATCCCAGGACCCTGGGATCATGACCTGAGCCGAAGGCAGACGCTTAACGACTGAGCCACCCAGGCGCCCCGAAGTACAGCACATTTTAAATCCTTTTTCCTTACTATTTATTACCACAAAGCACTTCTGAAAGGAGAATAGGGAAAGGAACCAGGAGATTCTTAACATAAAGCCAGAGAAGTGTAGAGGTGCCATGTGACCATGACAGCCACCTAAGGGATCAAGCTTTGTGAAGAGGTGTCCTAATTTCTATTAACTGGCCTGTGGAAAACAGATTTAATCTCATATCCTGTAGGAGAAAAAAAAGGAAAGCAGGTTTCATTTTCTGAAGGTAACAAAAGTAACCAAATATTAAAGCTAAGAAAGTAAATACTGGTCCGTAATCCCTTAACCACAATTCCCAAATCCAAAAACTTCTGAAAACCACCAGTTTTCTGTAATTCATCTAGAAGAAAAACTTGATCTGAACTTAATTGGCAGCAATATCTGACCTGAACTGACATGAGACTATTTATAGTCTACCCACTAAAGTAAGAACAGCCATACGTTTGGCTGCCGAAATATTAATGTATTTGACTATGAAGTGCTGCCCCTGACTCTGCAGGGCCATTACGTAATATATGGTAAAAGCATCTTATTAGCTTTCTAAAAATAAAAAAAATTCTGAATTCTAAAATACTGACGGCCCTTACAGTTTCCAATAAAGGACTATGAACCTAAAAATGGCTTTTTATTAAAATGGTCCTGTCAGCCTCCACTGAAATATACAATTTTTCCTGAAAATATTCTTATAATTTGAACTAATTAAATGCTCTTTTCTAAAAACTTACTGCTATTAAAAATATTCTACTTTGAATATCTGTAAACCTATAACTGCATTAATAGAACATTTTTGTACATTTATTTATTTGAGAAAGAGAGAGAGCACACAAGCAAAGAGGAGGGAGGTACAGAGAGAGAGGGAGAGAGAACTTCGGGCAGACTCCCACTGAGCGCGGAACCCAACACAGCCTCCATCTCACGACCTGAGCCGAAACTAAGAATTGGACACTCAACTGACTGTGCCACCCAGGCACCCCAGTTAGAACATTTTATACCACTTCAACATTACTTTAGATCAACCTCTCTCTGAAGGCAGCATTAAAATCAGAAGGGTGGTATCATTCTGGCAGGAGGGTGGTAGCAGAACGGGGTAGACAGTAAAGTTAAAAAAGCAGACCTCTGTCAATATGCTTTTTCTTTCTATGTTTAAAAAACGAAAACAAACAGCATGAGATTTTTTTAACGTACCAAAGAGGAGCACAGATTTTAAAAGTGAACAAGTACCAATTTAAATCAATAAAAGAATCAAAATCAAAATAAAGTCACATAATTCAAGTAGTTATCAAGGAATAGAACACAAAATAAAAGTCATGTAATAGAACATCTACAAGTAAGGAAAATTATATATTTTTGCACAGTCATGTATCAATTCTATTATAATATATGACTAAATGACAAATGATAACAAAACTTGCAAAACTCAAAGGTCTCTATTATGGAAAGAAAACTGTAAAGCCAGATTAAAGCAAGAACTAAGACTTAAGACTACTAAAAACCTATAATTAATTACAATGCAGAGTGATTTAGAAGATTTTACATGAAAAAAAGGACAGAATCAGCATTTTAATAAACATAAATACAGTACTATATTTTAAACCATTGTATCTACATAAAACAAAATTGGTAAAAATTTTTTTAAACTATACACCAATCCTTCCTCCCTCCCCCACTCTCGCACAACTAACAAATGCTAGAAACAATGCAACCAAACAGGAACCTCATTTCACAACTGGTAGACATGAAAGCAGTGAAAACCTCTTTTAATAAATGTGTGAGATACTGAAGAACCCCAAATTATTTCTGTCTAAAGGAAACTCTCACAAAGTTATACTCAAAAAAAACCCCCCAAAAACAAAAACAAAAACTAAAAACGGAAAAATAACTCAAAACACTCCTTAAAGCAACATTAGTAGCAAAACTGGGCATTGCTATATCCTAGAGAGGAAGGATGAGGCTATCTTTACCACTATTATTTACTAAATTGAGTTTTTACTGTCCATCAAATACATACAGCCCTCAGAAATAGTACATATGAGAACACCACTGATATGCAGAATTCTACATTAATTAAAAATTTAAAACTTCACGGTAAATTAGGATATAAAAAGTCCATGTCATACATAAGAATTTAAATATGAGACTATCAAGGATAAAGAGCAAGCCAAGAGGACACCAAGTAAGTAAGAATAACCAAACTCTCTACTACAAGATTTACTAAAAAAGAACTGTAAAGCTATAAAGTCAGTTACCTAAAAATAGGAAATTAAAGAAAGTCAAAGTTGAAAGTCAAAAATCTAAGAATTTAATCCATTAAGAATATTTTTTTAAAGCCCTTATTTTCTAATGGGAGTCGGGGGTGGGACTAACAGGACCTTCAGGTGCTAGAAAACAAAGACCGTGGGAAAATAATTCTTTCTACTCAGTGATGAAGGTTGCACATAATGTAGCATATATGCCAGTCTAGTAGGTTTTAAGGATAGTCCTTGGTTAATTACGTAACAGATCCAAATTCAAGGCATCTCTTTGAACTAGGTCATTCACATAATTCCTACCGCTTAAGACAGATACAGGTATGTGCTCATGCTACCGGAATTCAGTATCTTATAGGAATAACTTCAAATTTAAATTATGAAAGTATTAATAATGCTATGCAGGTATCAAAACCCAATTTTACATCCTTTATACCATGCAATGTATTTTGACAGGGTGATCTTAGTTTCCTTACAAATTACTTAACTCTTAGTTAACTACAGTTAACTACAAATTAGTTAACTATTCCGATTTAAGGAGCTTCCACAGTTGAGTACAGCATAGTGAGACAATGTTCATAAGTATCCAAAAGTCAGTGAGTTTACAATCAAGTGGGAGAGAGTACCACATAAAAACAATTTAAGAAAGCTTACTAAGAAGTAATTAAGTCCAAGTTGTAAATATAAACGGGTATTAAATATATACCAATCAATATACAGGAACATTCAAAAGGAAATTATTTTTCAAGATACACACTTCTAAGAAGTTTTATAGGCATTGATCTCAATCAGGTTGTCATCACTGAAAATTATTTTGCAACTCCTATTCTGCTTCCAAACCAGTTTACAAATCACACGAGGAAATCTGCCTCATTACTTTGAACTCATTTTGGACCCCAAATAGTACTGCCCAGACAAATCATTTAACCAGACCTGAAAAATGGTTCTTGGTTGTTCCCCAAAATCAAATCCACCCTGAAAGAATGAAGATTTTCCCCTACGGAAATTCCAAAGAGTATCTCATACTCTGGAAGCAACTCCTAAATAATTCCTCAGATGTTTAAAAAAAAAAAAAGGCAGGACATTTCCCCTTTCAGAAAAGATGGAGTAACAGTGGTCAGATGTACCCCTGCAACTAAAAAACGGGATGAAATATATAAACAACAGTTTTCAAAACACTGGACATCATGCAAGGAAGGACAGTGATCCCTAAGAGATGGTAAACAAACAAGGTGAGCCCTGCAATTGCCCTAGCTTGCCGAGGGAAAGATTCCAGGCCACCAAGCAGGGAGGGGAAACCCAAGTGGAAGTCAGAGACCTCCCTTAATTGAGGATTTGCAGTGGCGATTCTGGGAAAGCCAAGGCAGTGAGAGTTTGCAGTGTACAGTACTGAAGAGGAAAGAGCTACACAGAGAAAGAACTCTGGAGAGGGGGGACCCCTCCAGTATTCAGGTGAGCAGTAAAAAAGTAACTAGGGAAAACACAGCTAACATCACACTTAATGGTACAATGCTTTTCCACCAAGTCTGGGGAAAAAGCAAGGAAGCCCAGTCATACTTCTATTCAGCATGGTATTTGAGATCCTAGCCAGCACAATAAGGCAAGAAAGAGAACTTGAAGGTTAGAAAGTAAAATTGACTTTCTTTGTAACTGATATAGTTGTACATGTAAAAACAACAACAGAACCAACAAAAATGCCACTAAAAGTGATGAATGAAATGAGCAAAGTTTATTTGTTCAGTTCATTCAATCATACTGATGAAAACAAATTGTATCCAAGTGAAAGAGGCTTTAATACAGAAAGGCTTCCAGGAAGAAAAGTTTAGAGAAGGCTTTCTGAGAGTAAGAAGCAATATGGTTTGGAAGCCAGAAACTGGGAGAATATTATACATAAGGAATAGCCTTTCATAAAGTAAAAGGACAAAAAGGGAGAAAATCATACAGAAAATAGAGAAAAGATTGTATGGGAGAAGGCAAAGATTCAAAAGTAGGGAGCGACAGTTGATGGATGGAAGCAGTAAAGTTGCTGGGTTCTGACGCGGGTGTTTGGATTTCATAGAGTAAGAACACACAGGTTGATAAAAGAAAATAACGTGTAGGAAATGTTTTCTGGGGAGAAACTAGGAACAGAACTGACAGGAAGCTATTTTAATAATCTGGCCATAGCCTGAGGATGACTTAGAATCAGGAAAGGTGGCATGGAAACAAAAAAGGAGAGACTCAAGGTACAAAGCCACAGAGAAAGAGCTAAAGAATATGGCAATATTCCAAGATTCAATGTTTCAGGATTTCAAGATTCAGGAATTGGGAGGGTGGGCTACCAGTGATGGACCCAATAGGGTCAACAACTTTTAAGGGAGGGGAAGCAGAGGCCCCTCTCCAGAGTGACCTGCCTTAAAAGCACCCTGAATGACAATTCCCAAATCTTTGGGAGGTTAAAGGAAAACAAGAGAAAATGACATTACACATTTTTAAGTACAGTAAATAAAAGTCTAGAGAGCATCCGCTTCCAAAGCAAACACAAAACATCAGTGTGGAGCTGGGGCTCTGGCAGGTTCAGGAAGCGTAGGGCGGTGTCACAATGTGCTGAGGCCGACTCACAAGCTGTGTGTGGGGCACAGGGTCCCCTTTTTAAAGTTTTCAAACCAGCCCTTACTGGCTTGAAATGTGATGTGTTTTGCATTTTCATTCTATTGTTTTGTTTTTGTTATTTCTACAAAGAGCCTTTTCACTAATTCTCTTCGTGTTTTAAAAGTAATGTTTTCCCCTCTGGGTCTGTGTTTCAGGAATGGGAATGTCTCTCTATACCAATCCACAGATCCACCTGTGTGGTTTAAGTGGAAATCAGTAGTGTGTCCTTTTGTTTAAGGGGATTCAGCAACACTGCAAAATAAAAACATCATAAATTTTAAATACTTTGGTATAAAAATATAAAACTTTTATAGTGAAAAGGCTGACAAAAGAGTAGTTAGGAAGAGATTTATTTTAAAATCTGTTGGTACATCTAAGTGCAGAGATTCTATATTCAGAATTTCCACAGAGATATACATCTGGGTAAAAGATCTCCTCATGAAGAGGATACTACTGAGCATGATACACCATCTGCAAGATTTTCACAGCAGGAAAAATACCTAGCTCCTTGGAGGGCCTCAGTTTTCATCTTTTTAATTTGTATCTTCCTCCTTCCACATCAGAACCCAGCAGATGCTCGAAACATTTCTCTTGATATACTGACCTGGGCCTAAGTTAGGGAACCTGATCCACTTCCACTTCTTGAGGTTCTCAGTATTGTTTTTAAAATAAAGATATGCCAGGGTGCCTGGGTGGCTCAGTCGTAAAGTGTCTGCCTTCGGCTCTGCTCGGGTCATAATGCCAGGGTCCTGGGATCGAACCCATCGGGCTCCCTGCTCCACGGGAAGCCTGCTTCTCCCTTTCCCACTCCCCCTGCTTGTGTTCCCTCTCTCGCTGTCTCTCTCTCTCTTTCTGTCAAAATAAATAAATAAAATGTTTAAAAATAAATAAATAAAAATAAATAAATAAAATAAAATAAAGACATGCCAAAACAGCATTATAAAAATTGTGTTATTTTTTTCAGATTTTTTTATTTATTTGACAGAGAGAGACATAGCAAGAGTGGGAACACAAGCAGGGGGAGTGGGTGAGGGAGAAGCAGTCTTCCTGCGGAGCAGGGAGCCCGATGCAGGGCTCGATCCCAGGACCCTGGGATCATGACCTGAGCTGAAGGCAGACACTTAACGACTGAGCCACCTAGGCACCCCATAAATTATGGTATATTTTAAATATATACATTTAATAAATTAACAGTTTTAGGAAAAGAATACAATGTAACCTATCCTATTCACTAGATAAAGGATTAATAAACAGGTTCGTTTGTCATAAACTATACAGTGTGATCTAGTAACTAGAACAAGTTCAAAGTTATAATCAATATTTTCTTTCCATCCTGTGAATTTATCTCTTAGAATGTCTACACCTATTATGTGCAAACCATTTTGCTGGGTGCCAGAACAGTATAAACTTGTTTTGAGCTCAAGGTACTTCTAGTACCTTTTCTCTTTTTCTTCTCCCTTTCCTCTTGTTGAGGAACTTCTCCCTTTTCTCTAGTTGAGGAACTACAAGGAGCTTCTAAGGATTATCACACCCCACCCATGCCCTTGAGAGGAATCTGGTGGCCTTGCCCTATGGATTACCCGCTACCTTCTCCGTTCAAGCAGTTTCAATTCTTCTTTCTCTCCTGGGTCCTTGCTACACACCTTTAAGTAGATCTTGTACCTGACCTTAACTTGTTGTCTTCTCAATCTTGCCCTGCTTTCACTGTCTCCTTCCTTTCTTTTCCAAACATCTTTTTAAAAAAGATTTATTTATTTTTTATTTTAGAGAGAGAGAGGGAGAGAGAATCTCAAGCAGACATCCCACTGAGCACAGAGCCCAACACAGGGCTGGATCCCACGACCCCAAGATTATGATCTGAGCCAAAATCAAGAGTCAGACACTGAACCGACTGAGCCACCCAGGAGCCCCTTTCCAAACATCTTGAAATAAACTACACTCACTGCTGTCCTTCTCCCTACCATCCATTGTCTCTTTCACCCCTTGTAATCTAGGTCCATAAATGAACGCACAGAATTTGTAGCAACTGACAGTGCAATGGGTCAGTTAGCATCTTCTAAGTGTCACCAGCACTACCAGAGCTTAGTAGTTTTTTTCATTCTGAAAAATATCAAGCTCTGAACATGCAAAGCTGAGAAACACTGGGTAGCCAACACAGTATAGGCATCCCACAACTGCAACTGAAAACAACTTAGTGATAATGGAAAGAAAGATGGCAAGAAATGGGGTGGGCTGGGTGAAGGGCACTACTTAACAGTAACAGGGCTGAGAGAGAGGTATGGAAGTGACAAGAAAGCAAAGAATTGATGAACTAAAGAGGAGTAAAATGAAGGAAAATATGCTAGATTTCCAGTCAACAAAGCTTCCTTTTTCAATTTTGGTTGAGAATCAAATTAAACTAACGCTAGTTCAGTGAACCACTTGGAGATTTACAGATATGTAACAACCTTCAAGCTGTAGAAATGCACACATACCCAGAGGCTCTTCTGGGTACTCCTTTTGATCTTATCCCTTTCACTGGTTCAGCATCTGGGCCTCAAGAGATGGATCCACACTCACCTCAGGCAGTCAAGGAAGAGGTCACTTCCTCTACTCTCTGCTCCTACAGATAAGATTAATGAGTCACCACTTTCTAGCTCCACCTGGTATCATTTGCATAGCTATAGGTACAGTGACGAGCACCGTTCTGGTTTATGACTAATCTTCTTTGAATGCTATTGTTTTGTTTTGTTTTTTTTAGAGTATATTTGACACTGATTCAAATATACAGAATCACATCATTATTTCTAAGATCACTTCCAGTACTGAAATGCACTGTAATCTACGAGTCTGAGTCTGACATGTCAGAGCCTGTGAGTCGGCCTTTGGCCCCGTACCCTCTGTACCCCAGACCAGCTTTATAAAGCATCGAGCACTGGGCTAACCATCTTCTCTATGTGCTAAATGTACTCCTCTGTGCCTCTGCACAGGCTGTTCCTGCTGCCTGAAGTGCCCTTTTCTTCCATGACTTACTGGGAGTGTTTCCTTCCCTGGAAAGGCTTTCTTGACCTCCCGTTGTATTGATGACTTTCCTTCCTCCCCACCCCATCCTTTGCAATGTCTATCACAGCTTTGATTACATCAAACGGCACTCATCTGTGTCCAAGTCAGTCTCACCCCCGTGCCTGTGCACTCCTTGGGAGCAAAAATCTCTTCTCATCCCATTCTTGTAGTCCTAGCTTCCTTCTTTCTTTCCTTCTTCCCACCCCATTCTTAAAGTCCTAGCTTCTTTTCTTTTTTTTTTTTAAGATTTATTTATTTTGATAGAGAGAGAAAGAGAGAATGGGGGCATGCACAAGCAGGGGGCCAGGCAGAGGAAGGAGAGAAGCAGACTCCCTACTGAGTGTGTGTGTGCGTGGGGGGCCCTGCAGGGCTCAATCCCACAACCCTGAGATCATGACCTGAGCAGAAACCAAGAGCTGCATGCCCAATCGACTGAGCCACCCAGGTGCCCCATCTTGTAGTCCTAGCTTCTAAAAGCATTCAGCACATGGTACACACACAAATGTTCAGTGAAATTGTAGTCATCCTTGTCCCAAGCATATAAAAAGATTTTATTTATTTTTATTTTTTTTTTTTAAGATTTTTTTTTTTAAAGTAATCTCTACACCAATGTGGGACTCAAACTCACCACCCAGAGATCAAGAGTCACATGTTCCAACAACTGAGCCAGCCAGGTGCCCCATAAGATTTTTTTTTTTTTTTTTTTAAGATTTATTTATTTGAGAGAGAATGAGAGAGCACATGAGAGGGGGGAGGGTCAGAGGGAGAAGCAGACTCCCTGCCGAGCAGGGAGCCCGATGCGGGACTCGATCCTGGGACTCCAGGATCATGACCTGAGCCGAAGGCAGTCACCTAACCAACTGAGCCACCCAGGCGCCCGCCCCATAAGATTTTAAAAGGAATAACCATTCTGATCATTTCTACTAATAAGGATTAAAAGGATACTCATTAAACTCTAAAACAAGTAAGATTTTCAGACAAATTAAAAAGTTTGATAACAATATTCTTTCTGTAATCCTCAAATGTTTACAGATTTCAACTAGAAATAAAAAAAAAAAAGAACTTGGAGACCATTTAAAAAGGAAAGCCCCAGGGCGTCTGAGTGGCTCAGTTGCTTCAGCGGCTGCCTTCGGCTCAGGTCATGATCCCAGAGTCCTGGGATCGAGTCCCATGTTGGGTTCCCTGCTCAGTGAGGAGCCTGCTTCTCCCTCTCCCTCTGTCTCCCACCTTGTGCTCTCGCTCTCTGTCAAATAAAGAAATAAAATTAAAAAAAAAAAAAGGAAAGCCCCTCCCTGCCCCACATATTTATTTAAACTGTTAGAATGACTACTTTTTTGTGAATGACTGCTTTTTTTCAATTCTATTTTTAGTTCTCTTTCCTAACTTCATTTGAAAAATATTTATGAGGACCTACTATGCGCAACTTAACAGTCCTAGATACCGGTTATACAAACGTGAACAAATCAGACAACGTATTTTTATTCACATAGGTATGTTCTAGCAAAGAAACCACACAAATTTGGGGCGCCCGGGTGGCTCAGTCGTTAAGCGTCTGCCTTTGGCTCAGGTCATGATCCCAGGGTCCTGGGATTGAGCCCCGCATTGGGCTCCCTGCTCAGCAGGGAGCCTGCTTCTCCTTCTCCCACTCCCCCTGCTTGTGTTCCCTCTCTAGCTGTCTTTCTCTGTCAAATAAATAAATAAAATCTTAAAAAAAAAAAGAAACTACACAAATTAAATCATTATTTAATTACAATTCTGTTAAGTGTTCTGAGTGTTTAAAAGGAGCACATCTAAGGGCGCCTGGCTGTCTCAGTTGGTTAAGCATGTGACTCTTGATTTCAGGGTTTTGAGTTTGAGGCACACGTTGGGTGCAGAAGTTACTTAAAAATAAATCTTAAAAAAAAAAAGGAGCACATCTAATCTGGGGTGGGGATGATTAGGAAGTCACTGCAGAAGTGACATATAAACTGAGCTCGGAGGACTGAAGAGGCATCAACTAAGGTCATCAGGTAGGGGGGCTTCCAGGCTATGGGAACAGGAGGTGCAAGGAAGAGACCTTGAGTGAAGAGGAATATGCATTTCAGGAACCAAAAGAGGGACAGTGTGGTGAGAGTTCAGGCAGCAAAGGGGACAGTGACAGGAAATGAGGCAGGGTCTTCATTGGGTATTCAGTGAACATGAGAGACCAGTTATTTCTTTTCATGAAGTTTATACTCCAAAAGGGGGATGGCAAGGCTTTTGGGACTCAATAACAGTTTTAAATAGGGGACAAATATGATCAGATTTACAATTGTTTTTTGAGTAAATGTTTTACATTTGAGGTATAACATATACAGAACAGATATATAGTTTTAAAAGAGTATTCTTGTTGCAGATTCAACAATTCTCTGAGGCAGAGAATTCCCTACTTACAAAAGAGAAAACTGAAGTTTTGCAAAGCTAAGTAATTTATTCGAGGTTATTTATTCAAGAAACATTTGAGCGTGTACAGTACGGCAGGCACAGTAGAGTGAGTGCTGAGGGATGCAGAGATGAATACGAGAGTCTTGCGCTAAAGAAACGTACAATCTAGTGAGACAGACAGACCTAGGAACATGATATAGTGCAGTCCATGCTAGAAAGGAGTAAGATATAATGGAGCAGAGAAAAATGAAATCTTCTTAGGAAGAATTAATCATTTTGTCTCTGTGTTAAAGGGGCATTTCTTCCATACTATTAGAATTTTTGAATTCTCATTCATTCCTGTGCTTGGAACATGGTACGTACTCAAGCAAATGTCTGCAATACGAACCAACCACGACTTTTAACTCCTAGTGCAGTACCTTTCCAAAACCAACTGTGCTCCTAACTCTGGAAGAGTATGTATTAATTCCAAGGAGCTCTTTTGAAGCTCCTTTCTGAGCCAGTTTACAAGCCACAGAAGAAAATAAGTCTCATTAAATTAAAGCCAAACCTCATTTCTGACCCAGCCTGAAACCCATAATAATATCTAAACAGTTATTATTTTTTTAATCTTTATTCAACTTTTTAACCATCACCAATGGGCACTAAGAAGCATTTTAAGTAATCTCTATGCCCCCAACATGGGGCTCAAGGTCAGGACCCCAAGATCAAGAGTCACATGCTCTACACACTGAGCCAGCCAGGTGCCCTTAAAACAGTTATTTTTTATTTTTAAATATATTTTATATTTTAATTAATCTCTATACTCAAAGTGGGGCTTAAACTTACAACCCTGAGATCAAGAGTCAAATGCTCCACTGACTGAGCCAGCCAGGGGCCCCAACAGTTATTTTTTTGTTATATCTTTTTTTTAAACTCGGGGCTTGAACTCATGACCCTGAGATCAAGACCTGAATGCTTAACCGACTGAGCCACGCAGGCACCCCCCTGCGTTATTTTTTTAAAGCAAATCTTCATTCAGAAGGAATGCTCCTATGAAGACAATCAATAAAATATTCCATATACTCCTTCATAATCCATGATCTCTGTCCTGAGAGGACTTATATTTTAGTTTCTATTTGGAAAGATAAAATATAGAACATAGAATAAAATAAGATATAACATAGCATTTGTTAACTTATTTAAAATATTTATAGACTGCCCACTACAGGCCAGGACAGGAGCTATAAGGGATGCAAAGATGAGTAGGACAAAAGCCTGCCTTCGAGGAACTCAGTCTGATGGGGGAAGCCAACAACACACAACTCAGGACAGTAAAAGCTGTAATTCAGCAGGTACACGCAGATGAGAACACAGAGGCTGTGCACAGTTGCCATCAGTTCTAATTCATTGGGCACTTATTTCCATTGGTCAGCGCCTATTCCTTGTTAAATATCAGTTATTAAAATACTTTAACTTTGCCTCAGATAATAATGCAAACTGGTAAATATTATAAGTAATTACTCTATAGAAATACAGTTACACACACAAAAATAAAGTTAAAGGATCAGAGGAAATGGTGAGAAGTGAAGTTTAGGGATACCTTGGGATTCCCAAGCAAGGAAGGTTAGCCTATTTGGATGAGGAGCTGGTTGTAGATAAGTGGGACACAGTTATCAAAAGGCTAGTGGCTGGAATTACCTAGGTATAGCTCTCCAACTATGCCGAGGACGTGCTTTAGAGCTGTGTTGTCCAACATGGTAGCCACGAGCCACAGGTGGGCCACTGAGCACTTGAAAAGTGGTTAGTCTGAATTGAGATGAAGTGAAAAATACACTCCAGGTTTCAAAGACCTAACACACACACAAAAAAAAGAACGTAAAACATCTCAATAATTTTTTTTTTTTACAGATTACACGTTTACATAAAATATTTTGGATATATTAAAGTAAGTAAGATTTTACGAAAATCTATTTCACCCTTTCTACTTTGTAAATGTGGCTACTAGAATATTTACGATTACATATGTGGCTCACATTTGTGGCTTGCATTCTACTTCTATTGGACAGTGCTAGTCCAAAGTGCTTGAAATAACAAGCCAAAGAGTTTAAGCCCTCTAGGCAATGAAACACCACTGAAGGTTTTCAACCTTAAGTGCCTGTGGTAGATCTGGGGAGGGGGCAGGAAACATAAACAAGCACTGTCTCAGGAAGATTAGCGCAGGGGCAATCTGTAGGGTCAAGACACTGGAGGCAGTTGTCAATGTCAAAAGGCTGGCAAATTTCAAAGAGTAAGCAGGTTCAGCTGGAAAGTAGACAAGGTCTTTAGAAGCCACAGGCCGGGTGGAGAGAGGAAGAAGAAATCAAGAGCAGGGATTGGTGAGCGAAGAATAACAGCTGCAAGCACTGGCCCCAGCCTGGATAATCAAGGTGCACTACTCAGTGGACTTAGCAAACTCAGCCAGTCTGGGTTAGATCTAGTATGGCTCAGTGGTAAGGGCTCCCAGGCAGAGGTACAATTCAGAAGGAGAACAGGATCAGTGTCCTCTTAAGCAATTTCAGATCTATCTCTGTGTGGCAAGACTTCCAGCAGTGAGATCAAGTCCCAGAGAAGGTAGGAGGTGGAAGGCAAGGCTACCAGGAACTACAAGAAAGCAATAAATTATAAAAGCAAAATCCAGACTCACAACACAGCCAACAAATATTTACTGGGAGTTTATTGTACGCCTGATACTTGGCTCGGCTCTGGAGACATGGGGAAACAAAACAGACATGGTCCTGAATCACAAATTGTGGTGAGAGCTGTGAAAAAGGACCAGGAGCTCTGAAAGACCTGACTGAGGGTGGATGGGCAGGGGGAGGTCATAAAGGAAAGCATCTCTGAAGAAATGACAATTTAACCTGAACCCTGAAGTCAATGGGTGAAGATGAGGGAGGAAGCGGGGGGAAGAACAGCCCAAGCCAGGAGAGTGGTATGTACAAAAACCTTAAGCCTTCAAAAGGCTTGGGTAATTCAAGGAATTGAAAGGAAGACCGAGTGATTGGGACGTCGGAAAGGGGGGTGGGCCATAATAGGGATGAGAGAAGGTTGGAGAGGCAGGCAGAAGCCAGATCTTACTGAGCCTCAAAGTATGAAAAATAAAATCCCAAACGGGCCTCGGCGCAATGGGAAGCCACAAGGGGTTCTGACCAGAGAAGTGGTCCAATCGCAATGGCGTTCTAAGTACTCCAGTTACCTATGCTCTGCTCAGACTACTGAATGGGAGCCAGCTCGGCAGCAAAGGGGCAGGAGCCAATATTTGTAGATGAGTAGCAGGATTCCGGGTCTGGGATAAGAGAGTTTATTATAAGGCCCTCCAAGTGTTGCAGGGTTCCAAGCAGGGAGGAGGATGGCATCACCAAAAAGTACAGAAAAATCTGATGGAAGAGCTGGTTTAGGAGGCAAAGTCAAACAAAACTTTAAACATACTGAGTATGAAGGAATAGTGAAGAATTCCAGCAGGTAAATATTGATGTTGTTTTGGAAGTATAGAAGAGAGGTCAGACATGGATATGCAGGTTAGCAGATACAAACATGATAGATGGTTTTAAGTCCCAAAGTAAATAACATATTCCAAGAGAAGACAAGAGAAAAATAAAACAACGACAATAACAAAAGGAGCCTAGGTCTGACCCTTAGTGTTTATCTCCGGGATAGAAGCGAGGAGGAAGGTGAATCAAAAGGAATACAGTACAAGGAAGTTTTTTGGGGATGATGGAACCACTCTGTATCCTGATAGTGGTGGTGTTTACATGAATCTATACACGTGTTAACATTCACATACTAAAAGCTAAGGTTACTGTTATTTTTTTAAAGGGGTGGAGGAGGTACTCAAAAGGACTGACTGCTGAAGGGAGACGTAACAGGATAAATCCCGAAAAGATGTTCTGGGATTTTTAACCATTAGGTAATTGGCAACCTTGGAAAAAGCTTCAGTAAGGTTGGGAACCAGGCTGCAAAGGTTCAAAGAATAACTGGAGCAGTGAAGGAAAACAGTCAGTACAGACTCCTCTTTTAAAACTCTGGAGGTGAAAGGAAGAACAGAACGGCACAGAGCTCAAACAGATAAGGAGAACTGGGAGATTTAGCAAACTGCAGAGCCAACCTTCCACACCACGAGTGGCTCCATTCCAGTATTCTTCTAGAACATGCATTTTGCACATGAACTATTCACTTTCTTATTGTCCCATTAAACTAAAACTGCCAAAACAAACCCGAAGTCATTACATTTTTAACTCTGCTCCTTAGTCAGCTAACATTCACTGTGTTCCTACTATGTGCCAAGCACTATACAAAAGTGAGTTAACGCCTGGTCCCTGGAAGAGCGCACAGGATTTATCACAATAACAAGGTACTGGAGTAGAGATTTGCACAAAGGGCTCTGAAAGCCTTGACCTTCTGAATTAAATGCATTTTTATTTATCTTTATAAAAATCAAGAAGAGAAGAAATGAAAACAAAGCTGGGATGTAATGTTGTAAAAATGTCCTTAATTTCTAAAAACTAAGAATGAGGGGCGCCTGGGTGGCTCAGTCGTTAAGCGTCTGCCTTCTGCTCAGGTCATGATCCCGGGGTCCTGGGATCGAGCCCCGCATCGGGCTCCCTGCTCCGTGGGAAGCCTGCTTCTCCCTCCCCCACTCCCCTGCTTGTGTTCCCTCTCTCGCTGTGTCTCTGTCAAATAAATAAATAAAATCTTTAAAAATAAAAAAAATAAAAACTAAGAATGAGTTTAATTGTAACTTTTTTTTTTTTTACATAACTGGAGCAGTGAAGGAAAACAGTCAGTACAGACTCCTCTTTTAGAACTCTGGAGGTGAAAGGAAGAACAGAACGATATGGGGGCTCGATCTCAGGACCCCCAGGGATCATGACCTGAGCCAAAGACAGATGCTTAACAACTGAGCCACCCAGGCGCCCCTAATATTAACTTCTTAAGTTAGGTATGGGCAGCCTCATAGTCAGTGGCACTTCTCATTTCTTTTCTGGTTTACCTTTCAGTGTCCTTTCTGCCTTTCTTCCTCTGGATAAGTTAAGACGCAAAATGGAATAAGCGCAGGCTTTGAAACCAGACGGATGTGAGACTAAACCTATCCCTTCAAGTTCCTAGCTGTGTGGCTCTTGGAGGGTCTTTTTCCTAGCCACAAAACAGTAATGACATCTACTTGACAGGCTTGAGGTAAGGATTGGGAAAAAAAAAAAAAAAACATACGAAGAGGCTGGCATGTTAGAAGAATGCAGTAAATGTTAGTTAACATTTTTACTACCATTTGAACAAATAGTGTTGTTCTGACTTAAAACATTTTTAAATGCTTCTCTCTGAATGAAGAAAAAATATTTTTTCAAGGGCATGGCATTTATATGCTACCTTAGAAAAGCAGGTTGGTAATTTCTTCTTCTTAAGTCCTATCAGAAGCTATTCTGCTCAAATAATGATGTTTGGGACAATCACCTAAAAACGTCCAGGAACCAAGAAAATATAAAGGCAGCATTATCATCATCGCTGTGTCCCAACTGGGGCAAGCCGAGCTGCTTTGTGTTCTAGATCCCTTAGTGTAGGGACCTACTACATTCATATCCCTCCCACTACCTACCTACAGCGATACCGCACGCTGTAGAGGTGCAAGACCGCGTGCTAAAAGTTCTGCTTTTAAAGAGGCATTTACATAACACTACCGAAACAGTAAATATAGTTTCAAAGCCAAGATCATTGATGCCTCTCCGAATCAACAGGAAGCTATCGTCCACTGAAATTCCCCACAACAATGAAGGAAATAGCCTCTATTCTTAAACTTTCACAAAATGCTAAGATGCAAGATTTTCATACACCTTATTTCCGTACACTTAACTCCTGGGGGGGTGGGAGGAGAAGGCAACCTATAACGTTTTATTCACTATGGAGAAATATCTCTGGCCAGTTTTGTTGCATAATTTTGCTTATATTGTAATACAAACGACCACCTTGAAATTCGTCTTATTCCTCGCACAATTTCTAGCATAGATGCTAAAGAGTAATAAAAGAGCCAAAAGATACATGAGAAAGCAAGGAACCTTAAAAGACCGAGACCAGTACGCTGTGCCTAAAGAACTGAGGATGGGCCGGTCCTTACTTAAGACACCTAAGCAGCAGCTACGGTCACTGGGTGTCCTCTGCCACTTTAAAAGGGTATTTGGCCCACCGCGGGCTAACAAACCCACTAGTTTGAACCTAAGGGGCGCCAGCTCAGGGGGAGACAGAAAACACTCCTCGCGCCGTTTCGTCCCATTTCCTCGTGGAAAGCCTGAATCGCCTCTCGAAGGTGGCCTCGCCGCAGGGCTCTGAGGTGAGGGGTGCGACCCCTCCACACACACCCCCTCCCGGCCCGGATTAAGCAGGGGAACGCGTTCACGCTGTCACGCAGGTCCCGCGCAGACAGGGACCGGGAGGCTCGGAGGCCTGACGCCTCCCTCTCCCCCACGCCAGGCAGGGGGCCCGACGCGTCTCCGCGGGCCCCCGCTCTCCGCCGCGACAGGGAGCGCCTCCCCGCCCCGGAGGCCCCCCAGCGACGGGAAGCGAACCCGACTCGGCCAGCCCACCCGGAAGCCCTCCCCCAGCTCACACCTGCTGGCGCGTGACGCCCGGAGCCGCGCGCGCCCGCCCGCCTGCCCCGGCCCTGCCATTCGGGGCGCCCCTTCCCTGCGCGCGGGACGTCGCCCGCGTCCCTCCCCGCCCCGGGGTCAAACCCACCACACGCCCGCCCCCACGGAGCGCAAGCTCAACGCCGCCGCCCCCGCCGGGGCCCGCGCGCACTCCCGCCCCCCCTCCGGCCCTGTCCCCACCGCGCGCGCTCACTCGCGAGGACACGCACACGCTGCGCCTCAGCTTGACAGGCCGGCCCGCGCCGCGCGCTCCCGCGGGCGTCCTCGCCCACCGGGCCGCCCAGCTCTGACTGGGCGGTGCGCGGGGGAGGGGAAGGGCGGCAGTGGCCGTCGGTCCTCACTCACCGCCGAGCCGCGCCGGCTCCGAGTGCGCGGCGTTCCGCTGTGAGGCGATGCGCTGCGATGCGCGCGGTCCCCGCTTCTCCGCAGGCTATGGAGGCGACGTAGTAGGGGGACTGAAGGGGCGCGGGGGGCCACTCCCTCCCGCCTCACCTCCCAGAAACACGGGGACCCCAGAAACTAAAAACAAAATAAACAAACTTTCCCCTCCGCCTCCCTCCCCCAAAACCACAACACAAACACTCGGGGGCCCGCCCAGAGCCCCACTCCATTGGCCGCAGGGAGGATGCTTCCGGCTCTCACTGGCTGATTTTTGTGCCCATCAGGCTGCGGTTCCGCCCCTCCAATTCCTCGCCGCTGCCGTCGCCCCTCATTGGTCAAGTGCTTCCCGTTTGACGAGCTAGGATTGGCTGAGCTGCCTGCGCCAATCATTCGGGGACACACCCCCTCAGCATCCCAGAGGCCGCTTCCTTGGTCGCGGACCCGGAGAGGTGAAGGGGAAACTAGAGCATGATGGCGGCCGAGCTCATTTGGCGCAACCATCGTCTTTTTTCTTTTTTTTAGCTCATTGGTGCCTCGCCCTCGCGCTGTTTCCCCTGAGCTCCTCTCTCCATCCAGTATTGCCTAATAACGGAATCTATACGAGCCGGCTCCTTAATTTATCCCCTTCGAAGTGCTGAGTGTGGGCTGGCTGTGCGTCATTGGACTGTCAGAATGTCACTCCCTAATCAAATCTTCAAGCTATTGGTGGAACGGCCAGAAAACCCGTCCAACAACAAGGACTAGTGCCATTGGTTTGACTCCACAGAGTTCTTTCCTGGGACCTTATTGGGCAAATAGGCGCGTCAGTCGGATCTGGATTCTCTGTGCTACGGGTTAATTGTTTGCTGGGAGTTTGGAGGACTATGGTCGTTTGGTCCGTAGTTGACTTTAATAATGACTGTCGTTTATTTTGTGCCTACTTTGTGCCAACTGCTGTTCTGAGTTCTTTACAGGGATTTTATGGTTAAACCTGTGAGTTTTACATTCTCTAAATTTTACAGATAGAAACGAAGGCTCTAAAGAGATTAGGACACTTGCCCAAGGTCACCCAGATAGTAATTTGTGAGCCCGGCGTTGGTCCCAGGACTGTCTGACTCCAGAGCCTTCGCTCTTTTTACTGGTGCCTCTCCCTTCGTCCGGAATCTTACCTGCCAGCCAACCCAGCATCTTAAAAATATTTCATTCCGAATGCAAGTTCCCCCATCAGTTTCTGGAGGTGACATTGTGGGAGACTAAAGCAATGGAGAGGCGTCATTGCCGCCACCGCATTCTCCTCGCTGGCACCCGTTCCTCCCCACCCTAAAGTAAACCATCTTGGTGTTTCCTGACCAGAAGCCCATCTACGTCTGTGTTTATTTTCTCAGCTTTATAAATGAACATTTCTACCATCCTTGTGTGCCAAGCCTACCTCCTCAACCCTCACTCATCTATCTCCAGCTCACTCTTTGGAGAGAGACCTCAAGAGCCAGAAACAAGGAGAGGGGAGTCTAAAGAGAGATAAAGAATAAACGCTTTAGAAATAAATAATTTGTTACATGCAAATGGAACAGCCCTTCGGCTCCTGGGAAGCTTCCGGAGTGGCCCCTGATGCAGTGCGAGACGTGTGCTCCTGGCTCCTCGCCACTAGATTTTTTCTCTGTGGCAGCTTTCAGCGAAGTGAATCCAACATTCCAGCCAGGGGAGGGCAGGATGCTTAGGACCCACTGCCAAAGAGCCAGCCCCAGCCTCTGGGACTGAAATGATCTCCAGGAGCACAGCTCTGGACTCCAGCCCACATTCCGTCTCGGGTAATTAACATTTTACCATCCCAAATCCCCATCCCCTGTAGCTTCAGTGGGATCACCGCCCTTGTTTCACTTCCTGATCCAAGCTGTTGTGTAACCTCGTTGGCACTGCTTTAGTAATAAAACAACCACTGTAACACTGTAATGCTCAACACTTAACAGACTTTCAGCAGAGGAAGACAAGGCATTTCACAAACATCAATTAAGATTAAGTGGCAGGTATTCCTAGGGCAACTGCCAGCAGGACAGAAGAAAGATCATGAGTCAAATTCTAATAAAGTTCCTACGAGCCTGGATCCTTATAAGAACATGAACATACCCCATCCTAGCATTCCAATATGGGGATTATGAATCAGAAGATACAATGAATGAGAAATGTTCAGACTTCAAAACCTTCCTTATCTTCATATTGATTCTTTGTAACTCTTTTAACCCATAAACCAGTGCTTGGTTTTACAGTTAATTATTGAACACATCTGTCTGCCCCAACTTAGTGTAAGTTCCTTGAAAACAAATGGTTTCTTTTTCATCTTTGTATCCCTTAAATTGTTCTGATTATAAAAGGTCCCCAAACAAATAATTATTCAGTAAATGTTTATTGAGTCTGTCAGCACTTTCCTAATGTACAAGGGCTACACAGAAGATTAAAACACCTCTGCCTTCAGTGACCTCAAGTCTAGTGGGGGTGGCCAAAGGTAAAGATCATCACAGTGCAGGTGGCTTAGAAGGACACGGGAGGAACACAGGACTCAAGCTTGGCAGGACAGGGATGGCTTCCCAGAAGAAGTGACATCTACAAGGAGAACAAAAGGATGAAATGCGTTTAGCTGGCCAAGGGGCTGATGACGTGTGGTGACCTGCAATGTTTGCTCTCTTTGGGCAGGGAGCAAGAGAGGAGTATCCAGGAATGGCCAAAGCCAGTTCTTCCTATAATCTTTGTGAGGGCCTTCAGCTCTCTATCTGCTCCACCTCTTTGTACTTTCCCTCCCCAGGAGAAAGGAGGGAGCTGGAACCCCTGTCGTGTTTGCCCATTTGAGAATGGAAAAATAATTTCCAAATAAGATTGTTTTTCCAATAATAAAAGTAACACTGAGTAAAGATTTCAGACAGTATAGAAAGTTTTAAAGTAGAGAATAAAAGCTCTCTCAAATCCCTACTAGAGCCAACTCCTATTAAAGAGAGTATCTTCCCAGACTCTTCATGAGTAGACCCACATGTAGATTTTTTTCTTCCCACAAATAGTGGGGTGTGGTTTAACGTGCACACTCTGAGAGCTCTCATTGCTCAGAACTGCAGCTTTGGGTGGAACCTGTCCTCACTTTCTATACTTATGGGAAGGAGGCCAATAAATCAACCAAATGTTTATTGTGGAGGATGATGGTTTCAAATTCCTGTTGCAGCAAATGACAAATTACCACCTGTTACAGGACTTTGGGGCTTGCTTAGGCTAGTGTAAAGTCAATGAATTGGGGGGGGAGGGGGGTCTGCTGTGCCCACTACCCTAGGGCTTATGGGTTTGCTTTGGCGGTTGTGGTCAATCCATGCCCTGAAAAGGCAGCCCAGGTCAGAGAATAACATGCTAGGGTGCTCTCCTATGCTGTCTTTCTCATTTCTTCTCTGCATGCTACTTGGGGAAAATATTTTTTGTTTGTTTGTTCCAACTAACCCGGCTTTGAGAGTAAAAAAAACTCGTCAAGCCCTGCACAATTGTATTTAGGCCAAGTGCAGTATGTTCTTGGAGTGCTTTGCTGTTCTTAGAGCTCTATATGTAGGGTCTATATAGTTGGCTTTTTGCTGGAAGGGAAGGCAGATCTGATGAGTGATAGCTGCTTTGGATGGCTACCAAAAGTGCTCTAAGCCATTTCAAGCAACAGGCCTTCCTTTTTTCCCTTGAGAGATTGCTCTGTGATCCCTGAACACATTGCATTGGCCTGGACAAAATCCAGTGCAACGGGAATTTCTGTGAACAGTTCTGCAATGACCCGCAAGCTCAGGGTGACATAGCCAGCTGGATCTGCTCCAACTCTGATTTCTGTGGCACAGAAGAACTCCGTCCACCCTTCGCGCAGGCCTCTCATTGCTATGAGACATTTGGAAGTGTTTCTAAAGCATTCTCCAATTCTTCAATCATATAACCATGGGAAGATCCCTGTAAAGAAACCTAATCCAAAAGACAAGAAGCCTGCTGACAGCTGATACTGCTCACTGGGGCGGTGGGTATGGCCAGAGCCAAGGCCAAGAGCAGTGGGAGAGGGGAACTTTCTAGAGGGTGCTGATTATAGGGGACATGCTTATAAGCATTTATTACATGTCTGGTAGCATTTATTGTGGAACAAAGCCCTTGTGCAAGACATTATGCCACTCCTAAATCATCTCTCTTCTTATGACCACACTTCCTGAAAAGCTCCCTGTGAAGCAGCAAACACCGGACTCCTCCTGTTTGCTGGCCAACGTTAGACCCGCAGGAGGCTCACGAGAGAACCAGAAGTGGCTGTTCATAATAGCTTCCCTTTCACAAACACTTCCTTGCTGTGTGTCAGACACTACACTGAGGGCTTTCCCCAGACCACAGCAGCCAATCTTCACAACCTTGGTTATCCCCGTTTTCCAGATAGGGAAACTGAGGCACCGGGGACTGACGAATTTGCCCCAGGTCGCCAGATGTAATAACCTCACAGCTGAAACAGACATCCTGACTCCAAAGAGTAAGCTGTCTTCTTCGCTGCTACGTCGCCCCAGACATCTACCTTGAGAACACCATAGTGCATCTGGGGAGACATCCAGCCTCCAAAGGAACAGTTGCCCTCATAGCCTTCATCAGCTGAACCCCATGCTCCTTTCTCCTACAGACTCAGGGAAAGAGGGATGCCTCTTCCTGGCTAACTTACTGCCTCCGGTGGTCCTTCCTCCACATCCCAGTTGGGAACTGGCTCTCCTCCCACCCCCTTCAAAGCAGCCTCTTTCTTTCTGCCCTTTTCCCCTCTACTTCCTTTTCTCAGCTTCTTGAATAATGACCTGAGGCCATCTCCACTGGTGCCCCCTCCTTCTTTAAACCTGGCTTCCGGCCCTAAAGCTCTTCTGACAATCATTTCTCCAAGCTCATCTATGACCTCTTGTGGCCAAGATCCAAGAGCCTGTCTCAGTTCTTGTTTCCATGGCTTCATCACTACGTTTTACTCTGAGAATCTTCTCTTGGTTTCCCAAAATAGCCAGCTTCCCTCCTACCTCTACAACTGTTCATGCTCTTTTTCATACCACCTCTTTCTCTAAGCTCCTTCAAAGGAGTCTGTCTGCTCTTCTCTCCTTATGTTGCCTTCTGGGGGCATGGGGTGGGGGCAGGGAGCTGGGTCATTGTCCTGCCTTCACCCCGAAGACTGTGATTTTCATCTCACCGTCTCCAGCCTTCATTGGGCAGCCCCCTCGCTGTTCACCTTGTGCAAGTCACATGCACTGAGTATCCGTTTCCCTCCTTCTAAAATGAATATATTAAATCAGATTTGCTCTTCTAGACTCTAAAATAATGATAAAACCTGAAGTTTTTAAGCACATACCATGCCCAGGCAGGACCAGCTATATAATTTGTGGCCATGTAAAATGAAAGCATGGGGCTCCTTGTTCCAAAATCATTAAGAATTTCAAGAAGGCAACAGCAGAGCATTAAACCAAAGGTGGGACCCTTCACCTTCTGATTGTGGGGCCCTGTGGGACTGCGGAGCTTGGCTGCCCATGAAGCCAGCCCTAGCGCCAGGCTCTGTTCTCAGGATTTTATATGTATTAGCTTATTCAGTCCACATAACAACCTTAAGAGGTAGAATCTGATGAGGAAACTGGGGCAAACAAAGGTTAAGTAACCGTCCAAGGTCATGTTTTTTTAATTGGTGGAAATGAGAAAAATACCTGTTGGTCGGGGCTGTCATGAGATTCACACAGTGAAGGATGGTTTCCTTACCGGAGGCCACTCAGGAGGATTTTGGGGGCCCCTCACCTGGGCCATACCCATCCCTACCTCAGTGAGTTTGTAGCCCTCTGTGCCCCCCCCCCCCTCCTTCTGTACCGAGGTCTACACTTCCTTCACAGCTCAGTTCGAGCCCCCTCTCCTCTCAGGGGCTTCTGGAGCAGAGAAGTCAGGCCCACATCTCTACTCCCTCAGTCTCTCAGTATCCTGTGTAGAGTCACTTGCCCATTGCTTACTGTCTTGAGGCTCACTGATAACCAATTCTACAAGGCTAGAGAGAAAACTTCTTTAAATCTCTCTCCACAACCTTATAACAGCTTATAGTAGCCTGTCTCACCCACCAGACTGGGAGGACTTGAGGGCAAATAATATATTTGAATCTTCACTACGTCTTTAATGCTTATAATTCTCTTGAAAGAATCTTTTCTAGGCTCTGGACCTTTCCCTGGAATGCCTTTCCTCATTCTTCCATCTCCCATTCACTCCTCAGGTGTTGGCTTAGAGATCACCTCCTCCTCCAGGAAGCCTTCTCTGACCCCCACCTGTGGGTTAAGTGCCTCCTCTGGGCTTCTGTACCCCCGTACCTCCCCCTCATAATGCTTGCCTCCCTGTGTCCATCTTCCCAACAAGGTTATGAACACCTTGAGGGCAGACACCAGGTCTGTCTTATTACGTTGCCTAGGTCACACAAAGTTCTCAATAAGTTTGTTTGAACAAATGAATTAATAAAAGTAAATCTTAAATACACGTTGGTTAAAACTCCAGACTCTTTAATGGCTCTCACCACAGGGCAGGGCCCCTGGGGGATACTTAACGTAAACATCAAATGGGTGAAAACCAACAACTCCAGAATTTCTGTAAAGAAGAAGGCTTAGTGGCAGCAATCTGGTTAGAGCAGAGATCTGGTTGGTTCCTCTTGACGGAATAATGACAAAGTCAGGATCCCAGGTGTGACAGTGGGGACTTGGTGTTGGGAGCATGGACGGAAAGCGTGCTGGGCCAGGTGTTGGCAAACAAGGGCTTGCCAGCCACATCCAGCCACTGCTTGGTGGTGTAGAGCCCACAGGCTAAGAATGATTTTTGCATTTTTTAAATGGTTGGGAAAATGAGGGGCGCCTGGGTGGCTCAGTCAGTTAAGCATCTGCCTTCGGCTCAGGTCATGATCCTGGGGTCCCGGGATCGAGCCCCATGTTGGGCTCCCTGCTCAGCGGAAAGCCTGCTTCTCTCACTGGCTCTCTCTCTCTCAAATAAATAAATAAAAACCTTTAATAAAAAAAAAATAAATGGTTGGGAAAATGAAAAGAATAATATTTTATGACACATGAAATTTACATGAAATCCAGGAAGTCTCATTGGAATACAGCCACGCCCACTCATTTACACGCCGTCCGTGGTTGCTTTAGTGTAACAGCATCGACAGATACTACATGTTCCCAAGGCCTAGAACATCTACTATCTGCCCATTTACAGAAAAAGTTTGCCCACCCCTGGGCTCTGCTATCTTACTCTTAGCCCGAGGAAAAGAAACGCGCTCCAGCTAGCCACAAGGTGTCAGCATCTCACCACAGTGTGTTCAGCCGCGCGGGCTCCTCGAAGGAACCACAGCCAGGCGTGCGGTTCTGGGCCCCAGGCCCTTGCCCGCCCTTGAGCATCTCCCAGTCCCACTAGGGAGCCAGCCTGGCGGTAGTGGTGGAGAGCAACGGAGCTTAAAAGCTAGAAGAGGAGCGCCTGGGTGGCTCAGTTGGTTAAGCGTCTGCCTTCAGCTCAGGTCATGATCCCGGAGTCCTGGGATCAAGACCCATGTCAGGCTCTCTGCTCAGCAGGGAACCTGCTTGTCCCTCTCCCTTTGCCACCCCCACCCATGCCCTTCTCACTCTTTGGCTCTCTCAAATAAATAAATAAAATCTTAAAAAAAAAAAAAAAAAAGCTAGAAGAAAGTTAGGGAGGGTCTGGAGCCCGCTTGACGGGCACAGGACTGGCTTGGGAAGTCCAGTAGCTTGGTGCAGGTAGGCAGGCTTTTCTGGATATGCTGGGATTTGTTTGGTTGTTTTTGTTTGTTTGTTTGTTTGTTTGGTTTGGGTTTAATTTGTATTTTATATGTGAAGGGTTTTCCAAACAAACTAAAATTGTCTATTTTACCCAAAACTATCCATGAAGAAAAATTGTGGGACTTTCTCCACAACCAGGTAAGACTGTGGCCCTCTTCTATGCCTGGAACCCACCAGCCCACAGAGCTGAGGTGAGGTGGGGTGTGCACTGGGGAACATGGGGCCCCGCCAGGCAAAGCGGCCACAGATGGCATCCCTGGCAGGTTTCCTGCACCCTTCTTTCAAAACCTGGGCCTTGGAACTTCTTCCAGGTGGATGGGCATTTAGCCCCATGTGCCCACTACTCACTGTGAAAGCAGCAAACATATATATAGGGAGGGAGCAAGGAGAGTTCAAGAGAGAATGTCCCAAGAGGGAAATGATAAAGCCCTCACTCTAACACACCAACGGAAGCAACGTTAGCCACTCTGCTGAGCGCTTTACTCCCCACAGCCTCTGGAAAGTGGCACCGAGATTATCCCCGTTTTACACATAAGGAAACCGAAGCTCCAGGTGTGAGGCAGCTTGCTGGGTCATTTAGCTGCTAAGTGGCCGAGTGGGGAATCTAGCCCCACCCTGCCCATCCTGAGGGCTATCCTCTGGCCACCGTCTGCCTCAGCTAAGGTCAAAGCAAACGGCCTGCCCCAGCACCACCCTAAAGACACGAGCTCCACCCAGGGCCTTCCTTCCTTGCTCACCATTCAGCCTCAGGCCTACCTCACAGTAAATATGCATCAAAGGAACAAATGAATGAAGCCTTCCAAATCCTGCAGTGAAGTGCCTTTCCTTGTCCAATCAGCCAACTTCCAAGACCTTCCAGAAAGAGATGAGCCAGGGTGTCCAAGCTGCACTCAGGAAAGAAGAATCACCAGTCATGGTTCTGGGTTCTTAGCACAGGATGGCCCGTGCTCCTCCCTTGCTTGTGCCCAGAGGACCGTGGCCATGGCGGGCACACCACCTGCTCTTGCTTTTTCCTCCTCTCCTCCTGACTGCTTACGCTCCTGCTGCTTCTGTGGCAGGTCCTAGCCGGTCTCCTGTGCCGTGGACTTCTGTTCCTGGAGCTTCTTCATGGCTGCGGACAATGCCTAATTTCTAGCCACTTCACTGGATGAAAACTGGTCTCCAACCAGCGGTCACTCAGAGAGGCCACGGGCAGTGCTCCGGATGGGTCCAGATAACTAGATTCTAGCCCTTCCCGTGACTTACGGGGTGACTGGACACATTTCCTCACATCAAGGCCCTCACCTCCTCGTCCCATTTTTATGTTAGCAATTCGAAAGGAAGCATGCAAAGTCATCCCGGAGCAGCCAGAGAGGCCAGGAGGCCTGGGCCCACCCAGTCTGGAGCACCTGGGAGAGGGAGACTGCCCACTAAGGACACACGCTGAAAGGAGAAGTCTTCCCTGAGGAAAGGACTCAGTCAGGAAGGACTTCCGATAATTCAGTTCTTAGGAAATTAAGTAGCAGAGAGCAGAGTCCTGTTTGGCCTCCATGTACGGTCTCAGAAGTCAGGAACAAGACTGAAAGGGTCATGATCAATTCTGGCGCCTCTGACACCACCCATGTTGATTAGCCTGGCTTACTGTCTCTATCAAGTGGCTGTCAAGTTTTCAATCATTTAACAAACAGGCATTAAGTAGATACTGTGGATACAACAGTGACCCAGATAGACGATGGACAGAATGGGTACCTATCAACCTCTGGACGGGAACCCAAGGACAGAATGGGTACCTCTCAGCCTCCGGCCGATCTAGCAATTACTCAGCCAAAGGACACACTCCCATGTGCACCTGCCACCTTCCAGCCTTCTCGAAGGCACCCATCCTCTCAACCTTGGTCTGGCTCAGCCTGCTAAGCCCGGGGTGCCGGTTTTGCACCAGACCTCCTGCCACTGGAGCAGGACAGATGATTACAGTGACAGCCGCTGGGCCCTCCAGGTGGGGGGAGAACGGCCGTGGCCCACGCTGAATGATAAACTACATCCCCGGTGCACAGCGGGGCTCATCTGCTGCTAAGGGGGCTTTGCCGATGTTGACTCATGACACTCCAGGTAGCAGTTCCAGCCTGGCCTGACTTGAGGAGCGTGGAAGTTTCTCTGCTATCAGCCCTGGCTGCCTTTTGGGGGTGAGGACGTTGTTGGGCACACACAGGTCTGTCCAAGGGTGCTTTCCAAGTAGGACTCGACTCAAACTAAAGGAAGGCGAACAGATTGGGAGGAAATGTAACAGGGTGCTCTGTGGAGTAAGGCAGATGTGTGCACATAAACACACCTGTTCCAGGGAGTACAAGGCAGTGAAGAGCTAAGCAAGGTAACTAGAACAAGACGGAAGATGCTATTATGTCAGTCACAAAAAGCAAAATAGTTGGCGAATCAGCCACCTCTCTGGGCCAAAGGTTCCGTCAAAGAGAAGGGTTTCACGGGGGCGCGCACATGAAAGCACCCCCGAGAAGCAGCCCGTGGGCTTTAAAGCTGCACAGAGCTCTTTCTCAGCTGGGGTGACTTCACCCCCTGGGGACATTTGGCAACATCTGGAGACATTTCTGGTCGTCTCATTGGGCATTGGGAGAGGTGTTACTGGCATTAAGTGAGTAGAAGCTGGGGTGCTGCTAAACACCCTACAAGGTGTAGGACAGCATCTCCCCCAACAGAGAATCTGTGGCTCCCAAGTGTCACCACGAGCATCGAAGGCCAGAAGCCCCGGGCTAGAGGAGCAGGCTGAGATCTGCATTTTACCCAGTGTAGGACCTTGGGAGAGCCGCGTACCACCTCATCTGAAAAATGGGGACCATTAAGACCTGAGCTGCTCATCACACAACTTTGTGAGACTCAGTCCCCAAATGTCCAGGAAAGCTTTTTGTAACACTGTGAAGGGCTCCTTCCTGAGCTTTGCTTAGTTTGAAGCCTGCAGGTGACTAAAGCATCTAGCAGTCACTGACAGATAGTAGGCGCTCAATAAATTAAAGAAAATCATCATAGTAAAAACAAAAAAGGCCCATTTCCCCTCTCTGTCCTGTGTCCTCCATATCTCAAGGCCACCTTTTTTTTTTTTTTGCCTATGCATTCTGTTAAGTTCTCTAAAGGTAGAGGGTAGTGGCGTCAGCAGAGGCTGTGTCGAAAGCACCCTTGAATGATCAGGGATGAGGACAGAAGACACAGGAGAATGGGAAGTTTTGCCAAATCAAAGGAAGGCCTCTGGCCCCGTGCAGAAGTCCTGTATTTGCTGCTCCTGTGGGGCAGGATGCAGGCGGCAGCCGCCCCAGGGTCTCAGCCCTCAGCTGCCTCTGCTCATCGGAGGTCAGCCCACCCAAGGGGCTGTGCAAGTGGTTGGCACTGAGCCTACACAAGCCGGACCCAGAGTGGGCAACTGGGTGGTGGTGGGGATCGAGGGTGCCGTTTCATCCGGGCGTGCTCCTCCGGGAGCCCTTCTGACCTTACCAGCCCTGTGGAAGCTGCTGCGTGGGGACCAAGGGCATGATCCACCCTTGAACTTGCCATCCATCCAAGAATGCCAGATGTACCCTTGAGATTTGGTGAGAGAGAGAATACTTCACGGAGTGTGTGCAAGTGCTAGAACAGAGGGCAGACGTACTAAAAACTGAGAAGCCCAGAGGCAGAACGGAGTGGGCTGGAGCCTGGGCAGACACTTGAAGCTTAGTGCTTCAAGATCCTCAGCAATCTTTGGACTACTGTTTTGTCCCAGGCCTCTCAGGGCTGGAGGAGGTCAGGGGCCATCTTGTCCAAACCTCTAGAGGGGATGAGGAGACAGGCCGGAGGGGAGGCGCCCTGCTTTGGCAACCAGCACTCCTCCCACCACATTGCCTTCCCACGGTCTCCCGCCCCCTTGTTTCTATGAACAAAGTGGGAAAACCCCATCTTGGCACCTGGGAAAATGGGCAGAAAGGCAGGCCTGGCTCCAGGTTACAGGGACTTGGCACTTCCACTCTGGATCCTCCCACACGTTAGGGCTAGGGAGGAACTGGGCCTGCTCTGGGTCAGAAGAGGGCAAGGGGATATAGGAGGCCAGCCTCTCTGGGAGGGAAGGCACAGGAAACCTTTGGGAAGAACACTTAGGAGCTGGTCCCTTCCCTAGGCCTCCTCCCTTGTCCCCAGAGGGAGACTCTCCCCACCAAGGGTGACCTCTTTCCCCGACTGTCATTTGCCCACCTGTGTCTCATAGGGTCAAGGTGATGGCCCCGAGCAGAGGGGACACCCTCCATGGCCTGGTTTTCACCTCCCCTTTCCCTCCCCTCCAGAACAAGTACGTGCCACATTGCCAGCACGTCCCAGGAAGTGTTTAATCCTCAGAAAAGCTCAAGGAGGTGGGTCAGGGTCCCACCCTGGGAAGCAGACTCACCCTTCCTTTCCTCCCCACCGCCAGGGCCAGGCTCTCCCCCCATAGCCGTACCTTATCATCCCACCTCCTGGCTCACCTCCATGCCCCGAGGGCCCTCCCCCAACCCCACACCTGGGCCCCTCCTCCAGGTGCTGCTGGTGCCCCAGGGTTTTTGCAGAAGGAAAGACACACAGACAAGTTTGGTTCAGAAGTAAGAGGCTGGGGGAGGCCACCTGGTGGTGCGTCCACTGGGCGATGCGGCCCCTCGGCTTCCCTGCGGCTATGATCCCCCAGCCATAGGCTCGCAGAGCCTGCAGTTTGGTAATTTCTCTGTTGTCCATTCAAGAAATCTCTCCTCAGACCCCTGTGGTCACACAAGTGGGGAGGGGGCGGTGTGTGACTTTAGGCTGCTCTCCCTGGCCTGGTGTGGCAATCAGGCCAGGCCCCTTTGGGGAGGTGAAGGCTCCTAGACGCAGCCTGACTTTTGGCAGGAGGCAAAGGCTGGTCTTCGGCTGAAATGCAACTAGAGAAGGCACAAAAGTCCTCGCTGGTGAAGGGGGCTGAGGGCCATGGCGGGGGGCGGGGGGGGGGGGGGGGGGGAGGTGGGAAAGGACACATGCCCTTGTCTGCAGGGCTTAACCTCCCATACCACTTGAACCTCCCACCCTCGGCCAAGCTCTCTCTGCCTGCCCTGGGCTGCAAATCAAGGCACTTTATTAAAGGGAGGGAGCAGCCCCAGGCAAAGGCACAAAAAGAACCCCCATATGTGTTTGCAACAGCCAAGGAGGTCTGGACGACTGGAGTGGAGACTGCTAAGATGGTGGGGAGGGAGGGGAAGCAGACCTCAGTACGAGGGCTCTCAGAATGGCAGGGTCAGATTCTGCCCCTGGCTGAGGGGAGGCCTGACCCTCATTTCACTCCAGGTCTAGTACGGGAGCCTGCAGGAACCGGGCCAGGAAGGCCGCAGCAGCCGGTGCCCTAGCTGTCCTCGCTGCACCTTCTACCTTGAGTTCAGAGCCTAGGTCAAGACTGGCTCCCTGGCCCAGAGCCCCATCCGTCCTCTTCCCTTATATCCCACCAAACCTCTTGAGAGACCAGAAGCACCAGGAAGCCCAGGGAAGGAGAAGTCAAGGAGCTAGGGCTGCCCTGGAGACCCCATCGCATTAGGCATGAAGACATGGGCTCACCCCATCTGGGGACCTGCAGGGCAAGGCTGGCCCAGTGGAGGGAGGGGGTCCAGCATAAAGGAGAGCAGACATGAGTCAAGCTTCCACTTCATGTAAACAAGAAGAAGAGACCCCTGCCCAGTCAGCGACAGTCTTGTAGGGGCGTGTGGTCGTCTTGAGATGCTGCAGATTCTCACATCTGGGCTTGAGGGTCCCTGAGGCCAGGATGGAGGCTGTCGGGCAGGAAGCAAGTGAGGGTCCGAAGTGCAAACTGGTGCAGGGTCTGACCTGTATTCTCCACAGGACAGGGCTGGGGGCATCCACAGGTCCTACCCACTGCTGACCTATGGCTCAGGAAATCACACAATTGCTGGCCTTGGCAGGCCTGGGACTTCTTTTACCTGCAGAGACAAGTGACACAGGCAAGGAAGACGTAAGTGAAGTGCTCAGCGGACTCGCCTCCCATTCCTCTCCTGTGCACTGCCCACACCTCAAATTTGGGGCTGGGGTCACTGTCTCCCTCCCAAGGTGCTGATCTGGAGTCAGTAGGGCCCCCAGGAAAGCAAAAGGAAAGGTTCTCCCTGTCTGGTACTCTCAGAAAGACCGTCACTGTTTGGGATATCAAGGGGTCTGCCACCTCCTGACCTCAGCAGCGTCGCAGCGGGGGGGGAGGGGGCGCAAAGGATCCAGAACCCCAATCTACAACTATAATCGATGACTTGACATCTTGCCAAGAGGTGGTTTACCAGTAGCTAATACTGTATGCAGTCTCCCTCACAGCTTACAAAGCACAACCAGCTTTCCCCCTGGGTAGCTCAGCTAATCCCCCTGGGTAGCTGCTGCACCTCGAGGTGTCATTAGCAGCCGGGCCACCAGCTCCCCGAGCCAGTCAACACCAGCACCAGCACCTGGCCTTCCAAATCCAGCCTCGGCTCCTTCCACCGTGCAGGCACCCCGGGAGGGGTCCCCAGGGTCAGCAGGCTGATGGAGAGCCAGGCGGCACGGCCCAGACCACATGCTCTGGGGGGTGGTTTTAAGACAGAGGAGGGAGGACGCACACTTCATTGAGGGGAAAGATGGGGGGAGAGAAAGCTGTTCTTCTCCAGGCCAGAGAAGCATGCTTCTCCTCTTCCCAGGTCCCTTCCATCCACTTCTACTTCCTTTCAACCCCAAAGCGGAGGCCAGTGGCTTCTTTGGCTGGATTTCTGCTCCCAGAGCTGCAGAGGGGAGGGGGGGTGGGGGAGCGGAGAGGCAGACACTGACATTTCTGGCCCCCCAGGTGTCAGGCTGCTGGGCCTCTGTCCTCCTGGGCACGGGCTGCCTTTCTCCCGGGTGCAGGCTGCTGAGCTCCTTCCTGCCGGCCCCTCTCCACACCGCAAGGATCACCTCCCTGGCGCCTGTGACTTTAATTCATGTGGCGGCTGCCTCCTCTCTTGGGCCCTTAGTAAGGGAGACACTGAAGAGGCTCCAGTGGAGCCCCTCCCCTCCCCACCCCCCTCAAGCTCGGCTCGCCACCCCCCTGTCTGGGCAGACTGAACCCGCTCCTCGGGACTTGCCGCAAGTCCCGCTGGGCCTCCTTGGAGGCCAAGCTTGAGAGCGTGTAAGGCTTAGAAAAGGTGGGAGGGGGGCTGGATGACTGAGCCACCCCCGCCCTGAGGGCTCCGAGGGTCAAGGCGCCTGGGTCATCTTCCACGGTGGTGCCAGGCTGCCTCCGACACAGCTCTGCTGCTGCTTACTTCCGCTGTCCTGCGGTCCCCTCACGGCTGCAACGCAGCCGTCCCCACTGCCTCTCCTTGGCGGCGTCTTTTGTTTGCTTGGCCTACTGAGCAGATGCAGAGTTCCTCCCG